>NW_010234965.1:0-4377 GCF_000690775.1 Eurypyga helias
ATAATATATTTTATCATCTGCTAGTTGGCTTTATCATATTGATGAGCAAGTGCTCATTCTCTTCAGTTTATATATCAGTAAAATTCCTAATGTGATGTGACCTTATAAAACGTGTTTCTATGGGGAAACATTGCTTTGAGTACTGCCATAATGCTATGTCATCTTACAGAATTAGTACAGCTATTTAATAGGGTGTTATGCTTAACATAATGTGCCTTGTTTCTCTCCCCAGGGAAAGTTAGCTTATACACAGGTATGGGTATGCATGGTCTGGGTATCTCTGTACACAGGACTCTGCACTGGGAAGACTAATCTATGGGGCTTTTTCAACTTGCTCTCTGAGAAATTAAACCCAAAACAATGTTTCTCATTCAATCTGGCAGCTGGAATCTACTACCTTGCTGTGTGTCCAAACAAAAATATAAATTGTCTTCTTTTTCAGGGAATAATTTAGATCTAATCAGGGCAGATTGATTGAAGGTAAACTGTTAGGGCATTGTCATAGTGAATTTAGCAATCTAACTACCTAGAAACATGAAGAAAGGGAGACAGCTCAAAAACAAGTCAATTGGACAATGAGATTCTATTTCCCAATATCTTTATATAAAGATATTTTTATAAAATTGAATTAACATCCAAAGTTGTTTGATAACTGTAGGCTGTACTGCAAAAGAAATAAAATGTGGTGTGAATCCTTACTTCTTACACCTTGAATGAAGTCTAAGCTCGATGTTGATTCTGGTCATTACCAGACCCTACACCAGGGGTGATGTTTCAGAACAGAAAATTATCAAGAACTTTGCTCCAGTCTTAAATGCTTTAGCACTTAGTTATTTGCTTGCCAGAAAGTGAAGCAGCAGGATGAATTATCCCCTGTTACTGACTAGAACCTTAGTAACAGAAATATTCCTTAGTTAAACATGTGTTCATCACTGGTAAACTATGCAAGAAAGTATCGGCTGCAAAAGCAAAGAAACACACAAAGCAATTTCCCTGGGTCTAGGAATTATTTACCAAACTACAACATTCAGAAATCTCTCTGATAAGACCATTTTTTCCTGACGCTGAAATTTCCCTTTAATTAAGGATGTGTTTTAAATCCCCTCTTCCCCAAGTCCCACTCACAGAGTTAATTAGCTCCAGCTGATCTTGCCTGTTTCTGGTACATGAGCCAGCTTGTTAAGTGTGTTCAGTACTTCCATACTACATTTCAGCCTACTCTTCAGTGAGTCAGCAAAAGCTATTTAGACTTTTCCCTGCAGGATTGACTCCTGTAAATGTTGTTAGTTGCTTGTGTTTTTCATGTCCAACAGCCAGGGGTCCAAGGTAACACCAGTTCATAAAAGAGCAGTTGGAAAAGCTCATTATGGAGTATAGGAAAGAACCAAAATAATACAATAATTTTTACCCATCTTTCACTGAGTTCTTTCTACTGTATATGGCCAATATCAGAGATCACCTCTTAAAAGTCTGTGAAGTTCCTTAAACTCCAACTTCTTATATTCAACCTTCTCTCTGTTGACATTAATATTCCTTGTTCCCAAATTTTGCATTCACCTTTCTTCTCTCTCCATCCAAATTCTGACTCTTGCCTTTCCTTCTTTCATCCTCTGACTAATGCCTGTCGAACACCATTCCTGTCCTTGCAGATCATAGGTTCATCATTCTTCTCCATTTCTCTCTCCCTACTATCATGAGTCCTTTCATTGACTCTTCTGTCAGAAAATCTGTATTTCCTATATAAGGCGCTCTCTATCATGCTGCTTATAATCCTTACTGCTCCTCTTCTATCTAAGATATTTTTATATTCCTGCTATGCCTCAAGCAATTTCCTACCACCTATTCCAGAAACAGCTTTTGGTGTGCCTTTTCCTTCTATTTATTCCCGAATTCTTCTCATTTCAGTACTTGTTAGCACTGAGCCTGTAGTGGTTGCTGGCATTTCACAGAAGGTGCTTGTTCCAAGAACTAACAGAGCCTGTCCTTCCAAAACACTGAAAAATGCACATGTGCTTAGTCCACATTCATCTTGCCTATCATTAGACACACAATAGAGGGGCCTAAACTTGGACCAGATCTGCCCTATGGTCTTTGTCTTAGGCAGCTGTGAGAGAAAAAAATCCACCTTTAGGATCAGAAGTGCTATGTGAAAGTATCCATTTCATTGCACTGGCAAGAGGCATACAGTGATTAGTCTCTATGTTAGGTGCCTGAAGTGACATGGAATGAGTTTAAGTCTAGCTTTGACATAATAATAATTACATTATTGCACTGAGCTAATAAATTTATTCTGTTAAAATCTTCTAAATACAGTTCATATGAACCTTATTACAAGGAAAAAGGAAAAAATCTAGACAAGGATTAAACATAGTATTACAGTATTAGCAAGCCAGTACTTTGGATGAGGCATATTCCCAATTGTTCAAAGTAACAAGTGAAGTTAGAGTTTCCCACAGTGAAGTAAATGTTATCTGAATTGCCCATGTCATGCTTGATTTTTCCTCCATTAAAAGAAGTGTGGAAATTTAGCTTACAGACATTCTAAATGTCACCTGAAACAAAAGTGTTGTGAGTGAGACAGAGGCAGAAAGAGCAGGTTAAGTACTTGAGGGAAGAAGCCAGAGGGCAAAGTCCTATCAAACAAAGAAAATATATGAATAAATTAATTTTAAATTTTTCTTTCAGTTTTTAAACTCTTTATTTTCTTCACCTAAGATTTTATTATTGCTACTAAGTAAGACCAATAGCTTTGAAAACAGCACAGTGCCAGATATCAGCATTCCCTTTTGCTACAAATACTTTTCATGTAATTAGGCAACTTTTCCCAGAGACATGTGAGAGAATGAGGATTAAAGTGAACCATGAGAGAATTGAAGAGACAGGGGAGAGTGAGAGCATATTTGTGTATAGCATCCTTTATTGATTGCAACCCTCTGTTTGTAGGTTCCACGTTCTGTACTATGCTTCCAACCTACTTTTACTTCTCAGTTGCTTTTTTTCTGATGTTGCTGTTTGCTAAGGAATACCCTGGAGAAGGAATGAGTGTTTGTTTTTCATTTATACTAGGTAGGGACTCAGTCTCAACTTTCATCTTGAACTGACTTGAAGTAGTGGAAGACACAAACCAGCTTTGCAGGACTTACAGTGTCAAGTTCTGTTATGCCCACAGAATATTTAGGGGCTTCAGTGATCTTTAAAGTTTTGGGAAAAAGGTTTGGGGTTTTTTTTCAACTTGGAACATGATGGTCTAATTTAGGTCTTGTTTAACTGTTGCCATTTCAGAGGGGATATTTGGAGAGAACCTGTCTTCTGCTTTTTAGTTACACACAGTGCTATATATCCTTTGAGTGTCAAGTATAAAATACAGTTATGTTGGTTGTATTGCAGGACTGATACTATGTTGGCCTTGAAATTTATTTGCACAGATTGATCAAAACTGAATGTCAGAAAATCATGTGTCAGTCACAGCTAGAGATGTCTTATTAAGGTTTTTTAAACCTTTTAGGTGGATGAGAACTTTACATTTCTCTCTCAGAAGTTGACCTCTTACATGGATCTTTTTGATATCACGGTTGGATTGCTTGCTGCAGTGTGCTTGATTGTGTGCTGCCAAAAAGGTTCATCCATCACCTGCAGCCAGAGCAGATTGCAGAAGAGAGTGTTTGCAGGTGTGGAACAGGCGATTCTGCTTCTCTTTGGCTTTGCTCTGTGAACTGAGTACCATAACTTTGGTTGTGTTTGCTTTGACAGAGTGTCTACCTTTAAAATCTCTGCAAAAGCCTAAGGCTTCAGAAGTTTCCCCAGCTGTAGAACCCCTAAAGGGAGTTCTAATGGTGAATGTGCATAAGACATAGCTCTCCATGGGAGCTTTGTGGCTCCCTTAGCCCAGTCTATCTGCAAACACTGAATGAGCACCTGCGGTGAATCTTTCTAAGCCTCTCTTCAACAGGAACTGAATCAAATCTGCCCCTCTACCAATGCTCTTTCTCAGGCTTTTGTTTGCAATATGTCTTGCCTTCTTATCTCTTATTATCACAGTGATTACTTATTTTAATAGGTTTGAGAAATATTTGTTGAGGGTTGTAACAGGGAAAAAACCAGCTCAGTTTGTGTAGTTTAAAACAAATAAGGAGAGAAGTGGTGTATTGATTTGCTAATGACACAAAATCAAAGAGGAATCAGCAAGCTATAATTCAGGTCCAATATCAACAATACAGCAGATAAACCACAATACCAGACATTTACAAAAAGTTAATAGGAAATTTGTAAATACCATCTACAGTGAATCACCAGAAGTCTAATGCTCTCCATCATGTATTCATTTGTATTCATATTCAACATGGTAACTAATATGACTAATATGGTGGCCTTCTATGA
>NW_010234966.1:0-6848 GCF_000690775.1 Eurypyga helias
GCGACAGCTCTGAGGTTGGAAGAATTGCCGTGCTGGGGACGAGGGGCTCTCGGTGCGTGGGCTCGGGGCCAGAACCGGCTGGGGAGAGCCGAAGGGGGAGGGGGGTTCCCCACTTGGCACCCTGACAAGCCCTTTCGCCTTAACTGCGGTCCTGGGGATCGGGGGAGGGACTCGGCATGAGCCGGAGGTGCTTATTACACAGTGATTTTTCTGAGATGTGTCTTGTAGCAGGGTTTGCCTTTTATAATCAGCTGGCACGGCGCACGGAGCAGCACTGGTCACACCACGCTTGGCAGAAACATTTCCAAGTTTAGCATCAGCTTTTGCCTGTCTGGGTGACTTTGCCCTCTGTTTACAGCAGCATCTGCAATACGGTCCATCTCTATACTGCTGACAGTACTGGGCTCGGTCTGGGGCTTTTAAACACAAAAATCAGACAAATAGGCAAGAAGCAGTGAACTGGTAAAAGATCTGGGTGGAAACAGCCACTGAACCGAGTGAGAAGCATAGGGATAATAGTTTCCGCTATTTTGATAGTTCTTGTTCAGTACTGGGTGGAAGTCCCCCTGTCATTGTTATGACAACAGGGAATCACAATGTGATTTGTTGGTTTTTGGTGTTTTTTTTTCCTCACTTGGAACAAATAAAATGGTAAACTAGACCTCTCCAAGTTTTTAACTTCATAGAATGTAATGAATGGCGTTTGAGTGGAAGAAGCATTTTCTCGATCTGACGTACATCAACATTTAAAGGAAAGACTGGCAGAAGGAGAAGGTTAGCTCATTAGTTTATGCAGTCGTGTGTGAAACTGGAAATTTAGAAATAATTTGCCTCTGCTGAGGAGAGAGATAAGAATAGCTTTGAAACTAGTCTTCAAGTTTTATTCCAAAAATGAAATGTAATGCATGAAGGGAGATGCTTTTTCTAGTGAGGTGAAGAATCACAGGGAAGAAACTTAGATGATGAGAACTGATTTAGCAAAGAGGACCAAATGAGCCGTCTTTTAGAAAGTGGGATTTTAAAGAGACAGCAGGAAACTAAAGAAAAATGACTGTTAGTGCTCAGGCTAATTGCAGAAGAGGTGGTGACGATGTCAAAATGGGCCGACCTGCAGAAAATGCAAGCTGTCTTGCAAGTGCCCAATGAAAATTGGTGCAATGAGTACCAAGAAACCACATTTTATGTGTGGGGGAGTATGTTTTTGAAAATGCCTCTTGCAGTATGTCTTCCAGAGGGAGCACTCAAGGAGTCCAGGGCAGGCAGTGTACCTATTGGCTAGTGGGAGTTCTCACCTTGAAATAAGGCACAAATGCACACAAAGGGCATGTCCTTTCATCAGAAAGGAATTCTTAGGGAGTGTTTCAGTGAGACCCGTTTGTTGGAGTCTTGTCCACAGGAACAGTAACAAACAGGTTTTAAAAGTTACTTTGTTCTAGGAACCCCAAATACTGATACAGTCAACTCTGCCTTGAAATTTGGACCAATATGCTAATACAGCCACTGGAGAACTTCTGCTTGGGTGCTACAGGGCAATACATTAAATCAGTGATCAGTATGAATACGTTCTTGGGCTGAAAGTGTGACAGTCTGAAAAGTACACGTTACTGAAAAATGGGAGGTGTGGGGGGTGTCTTCAGTCTGGGGAAAACATGATACTGATTTTATGCAGGCAGCAGTAAACCTTCTAAAATATATCAGTTTTAACATAAAAGGTACTGAACTGAACAAGAGGTAGTAACTCTGTTTTGGAGCTTTGTATGTATGATGAAAATCACTGCTGTTGGACGACTGCTCTCCATGGATCAGTGATTGTTCCAGCATGAAACAGTAATTTAAAAAAAAAAAAAAAGTTAGGAAAAAAAAAAAGGGGGATGTGAATGAAGATTGTGAACTTAAAGAAGACATACTGACCAGCACTCCAAAACCAAGGATGAGGATGAATGGCTAGTTCATTCAGGCAGTGAAAGCAGAAAATAGTAGATAATACAAGTAAATGGAAAGGAAGTGGAGAAGGAGGGAATGGAGAACATCTGATAGAAAATACAAGCTGTGATTTGTGGAAGATTATTTAGGAAAAGTAAAGATGTCAGGGGAAAGGATAAAGTTAGCAGGACAAACACAATTCACAAGATTCTCTGTCTTAAGACCAAAATAATGTATATCTAGCAATTGCATAATCCTTAAGGAGGTGGAGAGGGTAAGATTTTAATGATGATTCAATAAAAAGTGTCAGTTAAATACCTTTCTAAATTTGGGGGAAAAAAATAAATTCTGATATGGAGGAATATTTAATGGAAGTATTATAACTAAGTAGCCTGTTTTGTAGACTAAGATTCTGAGGGGAAACAGTTCTGTAACTATTTGAAATTAAATGTGCCAGATATTTACTGACAAGTTTTGTGTTGAGTAATGTTACTTTTTGAACAGCTAGAGTAGAACACTAGGGATATCCCAGGTGATGGGAAGGATGCTACTGTTGACCAAATTGAAGGTGGGCAGCCTAGAGAACTATTGCCTATGAATTTCACAACAGTTCAATCTAAATTACTGGATAGATCTCCTCAATAATCACGTTTTAATAGCCATTTTGATCATATTAATTTGGTTTTTGTAATGGATAAGACTTATCAAAGTAGCTTGAAGAACAATGTTGTTGTAGAAATGGATAGCACTGTCAAAATGGATAATGGAAATGAATGCCTTGAAAAGGAAATTACTCATCCCAGATGGAAACGAGCCTGTGAGTTCGTGTGGTCCTCTCAAGAAAGGGTGTTAATCTGTATCCTAGAATGGACATAGTCCCACCTGAAATAGACTGCAGCATGAACTTTAAGGAATATGCTCTTTCTGGTTTTGGAACTTGGCTAGAGAATGCATTTATAAGGGAGGGGCAGGGGGAGTATTTCAAGGACTGACAAACCTTTTCATTTAACCTTGCATTCCTGAAGAAAAGCAAGGATACTTTCTTTTCTTTTCTTTTCTTTTTTTTTTTTTTACAAAGTAAGTCAGATGACTTAATAGATGTCAAACAAGCCTGGTGTGATTCTCATTTGGAAAAACAAGCTGCCTTTTGTCATATGCATGGTATCACTATTAACATTCTCCTCTTGATTCAAATGAGTCTGGGGGCTTACTGAAATTCTAAGGAAAAAGTATTCTTAAAACTTAATAAATCTGGTCTGTAAGTTAAGGCTCTTCTAAAGCCTGACTTCCATGATGGATAGGAGCCACCTCACAGAAGAGGAACTGGAAGACCAAATCTCCCTGGTTGGTATTGGATAGCCATGGGGTGGATTATGAGTGTAGGACTGGGAAGGCAAGTGTTCCTTTATCTGATCTGTTTTCCAACTAATTATTTGCACTTGTTTTATTTTTTCAGAGATGGCAAATGTGGTTGAAAACAGTAAATATTAATGTTTCCCGTGTTTAAACTTCTCCACGGCAATAGATGCGTTTCTGATGTTCTGATTATAAAAGTTTCCCTGTGACTCTCCAGCAAAGAATGAACTAATGGATTAAGACATGGATAACAACAGACATCAAAAATAGTTATCAAAGGAAATCATCATTAAACAGCTGTGTTTTCAGAGGTATTCTGCTAGAGGCCTGATGGCATTAGACATTTTCAATAATTTTAGAACTATAAAATCATTGCTGATTTACAGATGGAGTTTGTCAGTGTTAGGAGGACCAGCACAAATACCAATTAAGTCAGAGGAAAAAGTCTAAGGAAGCCAAGAGTGGTTGGAAACATAAAGAGCAAATAATAGGCTTCAAGCCAAGCTTGTAAAAAGCACAGCTAATGCAACTCCGGGAGGAAAATTGGACATTCAAATCCTGAATAGACTAGAAAGATTTCCAGATAATGTTTTCCGGAAAAAAATATGAAGAGGTGTGTGTCTATATGTGACGGCCATAACTCATAGTTTATTTGCTTTATAAAGCAAACTTGTTGTTGGGGAGAAAGTTGTCCTCTAGTCAACTTTATTGTGAACACTGCAATCTGTTTGCCTTTTGACTTGTAATTACCAGAAATATGTAGAAAGCCCTCAAGGAATTTCTTGAGAAGAAAGAATAAATTTAAGAGGCTGGACACCTGAAAAGGGAAGGGTTACAAAAGTTGTAATAATTGATAACGCTTTTGGCCTTTCCTAAGTCATATAACTGGCTTAGTATGGTGCAAAAATATCAAGCTTGGTCACACTCCTTCTTTTCTTAAGACGTCTTTGCACCTTTAGCACCTGTGGGGTTGGGAGCAACTAGCAAACCCGACTTCGGGGTTAACACCCCCTGGCTAGGTCTTTGGTACCTTTTTACTAGCCCAGTGTTCAATGACATGACAGTGTCCCATGGAACTGGATCTGGTTTGAAGTTTTAGATAGGAGCCAGATTCTCAACTTGGAAATGATCTCTTCAAGGTGGGTAGGACAAGGTTGAGGACAGAAGTGTTTAGGCTGAGCTTCAGGGTGAAGTGAATGACACTGAGGTGACTTTGAGGAGCTAACTCATAAGGGATTAGTAAATTTTTTTCATGGGTAGATGCGAGAACTGGCTTCATCTCAGTGAAAACTTCCCTGAGCAGAGCTGAAGTTTTATCGCAGGCGCTTCCATCGGCGTTTCCTAGCTGCGGAGCTGTTGCCTGTATGCTCGCATGGAGAGCAGCAGAGCCTAAGGGTGCGCTTCTACAGCCAGAATAATTTGACATAAATCTATGCTGCAATGAGAAGAGAAAAAGCTCCTGTCCTTGTCCCTAGCCTTGTTCTTCTTTTCTGCAATAACTTTCAGCTTGTCTGGCTTGAAAACCAATGCCAGCCAAAGTGAGAGAGCAGAAACAGGCCAGGGTAAAAGTCACTCAGATTAGAGTTATTGGGGGGGTGGGCTTAAATGTAAGACAAGGAGAGACACAAAACCAGCCCTGTGCTCTGAAACAGTGCTGCATTAGCAGAACACATGAAGAAATGAGTTAAGGGAAAAAGTGTGAGAGACCAGATGGAAGGGAACAGAGTTCACTAAGTGTACACTGAACAAATTCATCTGCACACATCCTCTCATGCATTCACTCCCCCCACATGTGGCTGGAAAGACCAATTTCCCAGCCTGTGCTTTGAGCTCCTTGACTGTGCCTTGTGCTGTGCTAGCTGTTGTTGTTCAAGGGTGATGGAGGCAGTGTAGCAGTCACTGCTGTAACTGCTCTGCCAGTGCTTAACCACTGTCAGCAATGCTACAACTCTGCCTGTTAGAGTTCTTGTCTGAACCCTTCTGGGCTTTTACTTGTTCTTTCCAGCTTGGGAAGAGCTTTCCGTGAGGATCTGCAGAGCCTTCACTGTCTGCCTTCACATTGCTTTTTGAATTCCCCTGGTAATGTCAACATACTTTGCAGGCAGTGATTAAGCTTCTGGTATGAAGAGGCACGTGCCTATCAAGTCTGACCCGCACTGTCCCATGCTCCCTTGTGACTTTCATCCAGCTGTACACCACATCTCTTCTCACCAAAAAGTAACCCTTACAGGGTGACTGGATGGTTTTACAGGCTGCAACTTGCACCTTTGAGCAAGCATTTTTATTCTGTGTAAGTAGAAGTTAAAGGTTCTTCGTTCAGTTTGCATTCTCCCCTTTGTTTCTGATGCTACCGAGAATCTTTGCCCTGATCATTTGGGTGGTGAATACCAGATCCTTCCTGGGGAAGAGGATGAAAAGGGATGCGTTTTTACAAATGCATGAGACTTAGCTTGTTTTTTCATTAACTATCTGCAATATCCCAATATCTCTGAGGCAAAGCTCAGACTGTACCTGCCCTTTGAGCTCAGTGTGCTGCCTGGAAAAGGTGATTCAGCAGCTCAAGACAGAAACCACTTCAACCTCTCAGTCAGTTTGCAGTGCTTTCACACTCAGCTCAGAGGGCTCCTGAGACAGCAGGAACTGACAGTACAAGTGCTGTGGTTTCTAACGTTAACTACCAGCGATGCTGCAGCTGGGGGCAGGGGACGCAGCAGCCTCTGCACTTTCCTCCCTGGGCTGTAGCAAGAAAGGGGAGACTCCTCCAAAAGTGAGGGATGGAGGGAGTTTGGAAACCCTGCAGCAAAGCTGGTGGGATGGAAACACCCAGCATGCGTGGCAAGGCCCAAGAAGCAGGCATGCGGTCGGGGAGGGATAGATGGAGCTCCTATATCGAGCGTAGGCTTGGGGTGGGGGGGCAGGTAGGGGAGTGGGATTCATTCCTCTGCTGAAAACTGCCCTTCCCTCCTCTTTGCCAGAATGGCAGGAGGCAGCTCTTGCCAGGGAGAACATCTGGTCTTGGCCAAGATCAGCCCTTAGCCGCTGGCTCCAGCGGCTTTGTGGGAAACATGCTGGAAATCTGCAATTTTGTCTTGAATTGAATGTGCCCAATAAGTTGATCTACAGCTTCTATGTATTTAGTCTTGCTTTCCTGAAATAGTATAGGAAGCTTACTGTCTATCAGCTTTGTCTGAAACTGCAGTAAACATGAAATCAACTGGAGCTGAAAAGAACCTTATTCTTATAAGACTAGTGGTCAGGTTCTTGTTTACAAACTTAGAAATACTGTTGTGACAAAAACCATGAAAGCCATGAAGAAAAGAATGTTCCAGCAGTATTGTTCAGGATTTATTCTGTCATTAGCCAGAGAGCATTAAGACCTTCTTTTGAAATGAATGGGCTGCAAGTTTAAAGGCGTGTTGAGTGCGCTGTCCTAATGCATGAAGTTGGGTTGAGGTTAACACCCTGCCTGATGAAAAGGACAGAACAATGCTTCTTTCCCACACTGTGCTCATGACTGTGCCATGCTGACCAGAGAACTTATTTAACCTGTTTGAAAAGTAGCCTGGTTA
>NW_010234967.1:0-18437 GCF_000690775.1 Eurypyga helias
ATCTAATCTAAACCTCCCTGAGGCAGAGCTCATCCCTCCGCTCCCCCCCCTCGGGGCCTGAACGTGCCCCTCTCCCTTCCCTGGCACAGGAAGCGGCATCGGTGCGCGGGGCCGGCAGTGCCCGCTGGCAGAGGGAAAGGGTGGCCAGCCTGGACATCACCCCCCACTGCCCGCAAGGTTTTGCCCGTGTAAAGCTGCTCCTGCTTTGCGCCAGAAGGCACAGCGCTGGAGGGGCTGCAGGGAAAAGGAGCTAGCTGGCAGCGAGAGACAGAACCTGGCAGGGCAGTGCCCTCTGTTCCCTCCTGGCAGGCTCCCTGCATGCCCCTCCGGCTGTAGCAACAGCATGGATCAGCCCCAAGGCAGCGGTCAGGTCATTACACTGGAATTAGACTTTTGGAGGGGCACGTAAGTGTCCCCCCACATGCTAGTCACCTTCCAGGAGAGAGATGCCACGGAAAAAACCCTCCTGTGGGCGTTCGCCATGACGCAGTTAGGAGCCCCAGTGCGGGAGGAGGCCCAGGCAGGAGCAGGTTTTAGAGCCCTGTTGCCATCATTTCGATTGGAGTTTGGTACCAACATGCTTTTGAGGATCTGAACCTTGGTGACCTTCCTGGTGTAGGGGTGGCACCTGCTGCACCGGGAGCAGATGTGTCCATGCAGATATGCAGTGGCTGGCAGCCCACAGGACCTGGGCATCTTGGAGCACTTCCTGCAAAATGGACTCTCAGGGCCTTGCGGATCCTCCTCCAACTGCTTCTCCTCTGAGGAAGCACAAAGCAGAGCCGGCCCAGAGGCATCCTGCAGGAAGCTAGCACTTCGTCAGAGCCACCACTCCTGCTCCTGAGACATGGGGCTGCTTCTTACGCCGTCAGGAAAATGAGGCTTTTCCAAATCCAGGCTCAGCAGCTGGTGTGTGCAAGCCCAGTTCTGATCTCTGCAGCAGCTTGGCTCCCGCGCTCCTCTTGGTGTACATGATGTACTGGTACGGTTTGAAGCACGGCTGCAAGGAGTGAAGGTATAGAGCAGCTCAAGGGAAACCTGCCACTCTGCAGCAAGAGACTTTTGCACCTTCTTACACCCTTGCACCAGTCCAATAGCGCTGGGCTGAATTTCACCCCCTGAGCATAAACATCTGGCAAACCAGAACAAAATGTAAATCAAATAAACATCAGTAGTTATTGGAGACCTGTTTTGAAATTGGTTTGATACCTGCGTGCCTCCCAGGCAAGCTTTTCTCCTGTTAACCATTGTGCATCTTTGCATGAAAAATGAGGCTTTATTTTCAGTCTGGGTAATAGTGGCACAGCATGGATGGGAATGAACATGCTGTGTCCCCTCTAATCTGTCCACAATCAGGCTTCTCCCAAGCACTGAGCCGCTGCTGCCTTCGTCAGAGATGAACAGTCCTGAATCCAGATGGCAGCGTGCTTTCCTCTGTGCCCACATCATCCCTTCGCCATCCGCAGAGGAGGGGAAGCAGCCTGCGAGAAATTGTCCCCGGGAGGACCCCTGTGCCATGGCAGCCGCCTGCACCCCTGGTTTTGCTGCGCATGGCTCAGGCTGAAGCCGTCCGTTTGTGCTCAGCAGCGTCAGCCACATGGGAGGCAGCACCTGGTTGCCAGAAACTGCACTGGCTTCTGATTTGCTTTTGGACATGGTTCAAGGGGCTGATTTTGAGCTTGGAGCTCAGCATGGTTTTTCTTTTCACCCTCTTCCAGCCTGGATTTGTCACACCTAGGGCTGGAGCCTCAGCTGGCTGAGCACTCTTGCCAGCTGTGCCTGGGGCTGGAGGCAGCGGGCAGCCCCTTGCTGCGGCTCTGCAGCCCTGGGCAGCCTTTTTGGCCTCTTGGACGATGGTGAGGTGTGCTGATCGTCCTAGGCCAGGCTCAGGCATCACCCACCTTTCCCATGAAGAGGCTGTGTTTGAGGAGAGGACTTTAGTCTGTACTTACTGAAAGCAAAGGGGTTGGAGGCTGACCACAGGCCGTAGCTGTGATCATGGGAGGGAGTTGTTTTGAGCAAGGAATCCGCTTGATTATTCTTCATTTTGGGGTGTTATTTTTAATCTTTTGCAGAATAAATTGTAGTGAAGATTCAGCTCCTCTGCTTGGGGATGTGAAAGAAGCCCTCAGCCCAAGCCGTTGTTTGAGGCACTGTGTCTTGCTGAAAGCTGGCTCTGCAATAGCAAAACTCTGTTGAAACCACACTCCGTGAGATTTGTACCAAACTCTTGCAGTTGGACTTGATGTTACCCATTGTCCATGGCATAAAAATTACAATGCTTTGCAGAAGTTCTCTGTATTTCACACTTCGTATCTGTTCACGTGTCTCGTTTGGGAGCTTAGCTGCATTCCTCTGTGGGCAGCATCTTTGGCTTCAAGAACTGAGCAACTGTTAGCAGATCATCCCTGTGGGCTCCTTGTGCGACCTCGTGTTACAGTTTTGTGTGTGCAAGAGAAAGTAAGTCCTGAGCCCCTTCTTGCGTGCAGAGACATTGCATAGGCTGAACCCTAACACGCCAGCTCTGGTTTTGATCAGGCAGGCTCTCACGGATGTCAGCTTTTCCCAGCTCTAATGGCTGGCTGGTGAGTTCAGCCCATGCGCTGTCAGGAAAATTACTTTTCCTGAAGGCTTTCCCTGAATGAGGCCTGGCTCACTGCAGCTCTTTGCAAAGCTTTCCAGCTGCTTGCAGGAAGCACCTTACGACTTCCAGAGCTGTCATGGTGATCTTGGTGGTTTTATGCCCACTGGGGATGTGGGACAGGGGTTGTGACAAGAAGCCACAAACCTACACTCCTGCCTACAGGATTGTTTAGATGTCCCCTGAGTCTGGCTTCTGCATTCCCCAGGGAGCATGGACCCTTCTTCACATCCCTTGGGTGACTGTCATACTGAAGAGACCCCATTCCCTCAGGCCCCCAGCGACTGCCTTTGGGTTTTCTGTCCCTTATACTTCCTGTGCTGCGCATAGATCAGCTGGTGAGTAGTTGGAGCTCTCTCTGCAAGAGGGACCCCAGAGCTTTGAAGGAAGGTGCTGACACTTACAGATGAGCAGAGGTCTGGTCTGTGAGCAGGGAGGGTGGGTGGCAGCTTAGGGCATGCATGAAGATGTACAAGGCCGGAGTATTAAAACTATTCAGCACTGGCTTAACTCTCTGCTCAGGAGGAGCAGTATGAGACCCGTGACAAGTGTCATGAAAGTCCCCTTACGTCAAGTATTTAATATCCATACCCCTCAGCCATTTGTCTCAACGTGTCTTGACAGGACAGGGGCCACCCACATGATTTCCCTTGCAAGATGATGAATGTGTGACCACGTGGCAGCTCCAGCCATCCCCTTGCTGCACAGCACTGCAGTGGTGGCTGGCTGGCATGGCTGGGGTGCTGGGACCCTCTCCCAACCTCTTCCCTGTGTCTGCTGTCCCTCTCAGATGTGCCAGGGTATTTTCTCCATCCGCATTGTCTCAGGGCCTTAGTAGAGGAGCTGGCATTGGAGGTGGGATTTCTCATGTTCCATGCCCAGGATGGCCCAGCTGATGGGCAGAGCTTTGCAGGGAACAGCTTCCATCCATGTTGTGGGGGCTGGGAGTAACATGCAGCAAATGTCCCTGGGATATTTCAAGCCATTGGCTTGTGCCCTGAGAAGCCTCAGTTGGTACCTCCTCTTGTGTGAGACAGCCCTCTGTGCCTGGGGTGCCCTGTGAGGACAGAGATGGGCTGGCTCTCTGGGTCATGCTGGTTTGAATCAGACCAAAGTCCTCAGCTGCAGCCACAGGGACCATTGCAGTTTGTTTCGGAAACGTCGCCTGGGTGCTAAGGCTTTCCACTATCTTCTTACCTTCGTCCTGCCCCTGGTTCAGCTCCATCCCCTCTGGTGTCACTAGGGCTGAAACAGCTCTTGCCCCATTCCCATTGAGCAGGGCTCTCTCCCAGCCCCTCGTTGTCTTCTGGGGCTGCCCTGGGACAGCTCTGCTGTAACATATCCCTCTGTCCTTCACCCTCAGAGCAGGGCCCGGCAGCTTCTGGCAACAGTGGTGGTGATGGCTGTGCCTTTCCCAGGAGGCTGTCGGGGCTGGCACCAAGGTGGGAAGGGCCACGTCCTGCTGCTCCATCAGCAGAGCAGCACCCCACAAGATATTTATAGGCTTAGTAATGTTATTCCCCTGCCAAACTATTACTGAAATAGGCTCAGTGTGTGTCATAGGAGAGAGGATTTTAATGGCACAGATTCTTTGCTGCGGGAATGAAGTTGACGCTCCCTCGCCATTTCCCTCATCCAATTAATCTTTCCTGTGGTGGAGAGGCGTGAGGGGATGGCTGCTTTGGCACCTCAGCTAGGGGTTTGTGGACTTGTGTATGTCCTTGAGATGGACACCTCAGCCAGGCATTCATTGCCCTTGCCTACTGGGACCTGCATGCTTGCACCCGTGCTCAGCTGGACCTAAACTGAGGTGGTGGTGCCTCTCAGTGGCTCCTGACAGGACCCCAGGAGCAGCCCAGACCCTGAGCACCCTCCTTCTGCAACAGATCTGCCAAGGCAGCTGGCACTTAGGGCTGGTGTTGGGACTGAGCAGACACAGTTTAAGGGACAAGGTCCTTTTTCCAGCAATTTTGTGTCCTGAACAGTATGGGTGATTTTCCAGACTATCAGAAAGAGTCGGTTTGGCATTTCTAAATAACCCACCCTCCTTTTGTTTCAGCTGGACACTGCTGTGTGTTTGGGAAGAGGTCGGAATTACAGTGAATCCTTTTAGAAATGTCTCAAGGAAGTGTTTCAGCTGGCTGAAGTGCAAAGGATTTCTCAGTCTTTCAGGTCTTAAACTCTCATGTCATTCCCTGTCTAGTCCCTGCTTGCTATGACTAGAAGTCTCTGGGATGGGAAGACTGTTTCCATGCCAGGTGTAGGTTCGGGTTGTGCTCCGGTGCTGGGCAGCATGCTGGATGTCCTGGAGGCTGGAGGTGCATGGGCAGACAGACCCACCACAGCACGATGGGCAGTATGCTCTCCCCGAACTCAGCATGAGAGGGTGATGCACACTGAAGGTGTAGGCTCCCTCTGCGATGAGGTGTGGGGCAGCAGGGCTGGGCAGAAGTCAGGGCACCAAAGCTCTCCATGAGCTCTTCAGTCATTTCCTGGCATGGGAGGCCTGGCCCCAGTGGGTCAGATGGGGTCTGCCTGTGGGATTTGAGCCCTGAAGGGTGTGAGCAGAGGAGAGCAGCTCTCCCGCTGCTCGGCACAGTAGCAGTGGAGGCCAAGGTCATCATGGGCTCTGAGCCATGGGGAGCCAAGCCCGCCCATGTGACATGGGGATGGGAGGCTGCTGGAGACCAGGGCTCCCTAGGTTTGGAAACAGTTGCTGCTGGGGACCCCAGGAATGATGTGAGGCTTCGGACCTCTGAGGCTTCGAAGTAGCTGTCATGGAGCTACTCACCATGCAGCCCCTACCACCCTGATGTCTCCACTCCTCTGCTTGGAGCTGTGAGCTCAGAAGGGTTACCTTCCCCTCCTGTTGCCCCCTGGCAGCCTCCTGTGCTGCCTACGAGTGATGCACACAGACCCACTCCTGAGGCCTCCATGCTCTCTGCCCCAGGGCTAGCTAGCCAGGGGCTGGTGGGGAGGGGCCAGTGGCCAGGAGGAGCCCAGACCCCGCCGGCCCCCTGCAGCACTACCCACAAGCACAGCAGCCAGGCCCCTGTGAAGACAGCTTGGAAACTGGGAACCAACATGCTAACTAAGGCAAAATGTCCTTCCCACACAACCCAGCCTGTTCTCCTCCCTCCACCAACACTGCTGCTGGCGAGCTGCAGGCTGACAGCCGCGCACGGAGCTGGCAAAGTGATGGCACCCCACGGGATGGAGAGACTCAAGGTTCAGGGCAGGGAGCGTGGATGGAGCGGATAGCCTTGGGGAGGCTTTCCTCTGATGCCATGGGTATCTCCCAGGACCCATCCCTTTGCCTTCTGCCAGCTCAGCGAGCTGCCTTTTGGTGGTGGTTGCTGTGGACAGGGTGCTGATGGCAGCTGTGAGGCTCTGGAGGCAGCATCCCTGCCCTGCTCTCTGCCCACACCTCTGGCTTCCACCATTGCTGGCAAGTCCCCCAGGCAGGCTGCCCAGCCAGCTGGACCCTTGTCCTTTCCACCCCCAATTATTTTCCAGATGGTCGTTCCTCTCCCTCTCGTGGATGCATATCCTGAGATCAATGCCGAGTGCTCCCCTCCTCCTCCTTGCTGTACAGTCCCCCAGGACAGACCATTCTGATTGCTCCTCCTCCTCCTTTTCCACTTCATTAATGAGTTTCTTTGCACTAAGAAGTCATGGATACTGGGGGACCTGGGTGGAGTGGGGAGGCCACCAGCCCAGCTCCTGGGGTTTGGGATGCTGCTGTGCTTGCTTCAGTGCTGGCTGACCCACGACTTGTGAGTGGGGCAGGAGCAACATGACAGGCAGTGAGTGTTTTGCACTTACTCCCCTGCAGTGGTAGAAGGTGGAGAAGTCAGTTTAGGGCAGCTCCCAGTTGCTCTGCTGTGGTTTTGCCCTGGTTTTGCTGTGCATGATGCTCCTTACCCAGGTCCAGGCCTTCTCCTTGGGGTTCTCGAGGGCAGGGGGTGGGCAGCCCCTGGGGTGGTCTCCCAGCTCCATCACCGCAGCAAAGGTCCACATGGCTACTGAAACTCCTGTGAAGGCCAGTGTGCCTCGCAGGAGATTTCCACTGGCCCTGGTGGGCTGCAGACCCAGCGGGCTGTGTGTGAGCAGGGGCCTGTCCGGTAGCTACGCATGGTTCAGAGCCTTACTCATGAAAGCTGGACTTTCCGAACACATTTTGTGGGCATCACTTTAATTTCCCAGTGTCTCAACACTCTCCAAAACCTGAAAAACTGAGATGGTTTCTTCTCAGCAGGGGGGAGGCTCCTGTTTAGCACTCTCTCACATATGCAGGCTTGCACACACACGCACTTCTTTCTCTTCCTTCCCACTTCCCTCCTCCAAAAGAATTCAAACACTTTATGTAAATGTTATTTTCTCCCAATCTGTTGCCTTTCTGCCTTGCTGTCCCAGAGCAGCGTGCTGGCTTCTCCTGGGCTCTGCTCCCAAAGCAGGTGACATCTCCCTGCCCTGTGACGTCCCTGTGTTAGTAGCAGCCAAGCCTGCGGAAGGGGGAAGGTGCTCGGGTGGCTGTGCTGGAGGTGCTGGGCTGTCCCAGGGGGCTGACAGCAAACCTGTCTTTGCTCCTAGGGTGGCTTGTCTGGTCTCTCAAAGTAGCTCTAGATGCGGTGAAGCAAACCGCTCCTGCGAGGTGGTGCAGTGAGGACATGGCTGTCCAGCTGTGCTCTCCAGGATGCTGTGGAGGTCCTGTTGACCACCAACATGCTGGGAGATGCCCACAGCCCCATGGTAGCCTGCCTGCCTCTGGCAGCTGCTCTGCCTCGGGGTGCTGGGCTGTGGTGCTGGGCAGGAGCCCTGCTCGCCCTGCATATGACCAGCTCTGCTGTCTGGGTGTCCTGCAGGCATGGAGGGTCCCAGGGACAGGCTGGAGGTGGGCTGGAGTTGAAAAACCCTTTGTTGTCTTGTATGAAAGGGACTGACTCACTGCTCTCCCGTGCTGTCATAAGCAGATGGATGATTTAATCACCTAGCAACCAAAATAACGTCAGGTGAAGAGTGCTTCCCGATCTGCTCTCGGCCCACAGCCCCTCTGCCGGGCTGGTGGCAGGGGCCAGGCAACCCTCAGCCATTCCGCAGCCCTTAGGCTGCCTTGGGCTGAGTGGCAGGAGTCTTTTCCTGCCAGCCCCCCCAGAGCAGGGGGCAGGGCTGTGCTGTGCATCACACCTGCCACCAGCAGGCCAAGCGGCTCCCAGAGCCATGGTGAGGTGGGGGGCACAGGGCCATGTGAGTTCCCAGGAAGATCAAAGGGGCATCTCCAAACATACATGTAAGGGCCAAGTCTCCAGCACCATTTGGGCAGGTTACTGACTGTCTGAAGCATCCAGAGGTCCCAGATGAGGAGAGGGAGGCTCATGCGCAGGACCTCCAGAGAACAGTGAATTTTCTGGGAAGTGAACCCTGAGGACTTTGGATGGGATCCACCAACCTGTTGTCACTCCCTCCTCCCTGTGCGCTGCTACGGCATGAGCTCCAAGTGCCCTTGTCTCCTGCCCAGTCCCTTTGCCTGGCATGCTCAAAGGGGGAGAATAAACCCAGCATCGGCGTGTTCATTCCGGTTCTTCTCTCATCACGGGCAGGGGGCGTTTGCCTGCCCTGCTTATGCTCACGGCATAGCCCTGATGCTGTCAGTCCTGTGCTGCTCGAGATGGCAGTTACTTCCTGATGGCTCCAGCCATCCCCGTCGGCTCTTGCCATGGGACTACTACAACTCTGCAGGATGGGTTCACTGCAACCCGGCCTGCAGGTGATGAGACCTCCTGGAGCAGGGTATGAGGTGACAAGGAAAGCAAGTTCTGGGCAAAGAGAGTGCTACCCAGGCCAGCCTGGTGGGACATGGAGGTGTGAGTACATGGTCAGTCTTGGTTTTTTCATGGCATTCATTTGGAGCTAGCTGGAGCCCCTTTGCTGCAGACCCCTTTGTGGCTCCTGGCATGGATGCATGTGCAAGGTGGTGTGGTGATGACACATCTGCCCAGGCTACAAGCTCCAGCACCTTTGTGGGATTGCACTGCTGGGCTGCCCAGGGCAGGCTTCTTCCCCCAGAGCGCCTGTTCTGATGCTTAGACCTCGGTGACAGTGTGAGATCACCCACAGCCCTCGGCAGCCCAGTATTAGCCAGTCTGGAGACTGGGGGTTTTGGATGGAAAGAGGCCTCTGGTCCATCAGACACTCACCCAGACCCATGCAACCATCTTACCCCCGAGAAACAAGCACCCAGCCAGGGAGCACTTGTGTCAGGCAAGTCTCGCTGGGTGTGCAGGTGCAGGCAGTGGGGAGCTGCTGCTCCCCTCCTCCAGCCGATGAGGCTGAAGGACATGGGGCCATCATGGCACTTGGACAAAGGGCGGGCAGGCACCTGGTCTGTGGCTGCCGACAACCGGTGGAAGGCTGTGTAAATAGGGCACCCCATCTCTTCTTTGTGGGACAGAGATGATATAATTAGACGATACGCCCTGTTCTGTGCAGCACACCGAGGAAGTCTCTGTGCTGCCACGGCCCCAGGGAGCCTGGCAGCCCTACTTTGATGGCATCGCTTGACCCAGCAAAGGTTAGCCGCTTGCATCCCTGACTGGTTTGCTCCCCCCTTCCTTCTGCTGCCCCAAGAAGCACTGCCTGGTCTGCTAGACAACCATGTCTTCTCTCCTCTGCTGTGGGGTTTGGTGGCTGTGGTGGACCTTGCTGATGCACGAGAGGGGTCAGTGTGGTGGTGATGGCAGGAGCTGAGCACAGATCAGCACCCGCAGCTCTGCACACCTCTGGGAGAAGTGACCAAATCCGGTGCCTGCCAACAGCAGGACACAAGGCCAGTCTCTGTGAGCCACAGCCCCAAGGCAAACCAGGGCATGGAGGGCTCCCTCTTAACCTCATTTGTGGACATCCCGAACTGCATCTGCACTGCCCCTGTAGAGGCTTGTCCCTCAAAACATCCATGAAACCATCCCTGGGTAGCTCCAGAACTGCAGAGACTCCTAGTGGCACGCATGTCCCTAATCCCCCTGCTAACACACAGCTCCCGGCTACTGCTGGTAGTGTGCCATTTTAGGGGAGAAGAAAAGCCAGGGTCTGCACTGGCTTGGCCTAGTTCACTGCTCAGTGCCACAGCTCTGCTAAACACCCTGTGGTTGTCTCATATTGACTGATTAATGACCACAAGCCAGGCACTAAGTGGCTGACTATTGATTCCTGCCCCGGAGCGTTCTGCATATCCCCATGCTGATCAGTTGACCATCCTGGACTTTTTGCCCAGGAATGTGTTTAGTAGTTGAATTCCTCCAGCCACTTCCAGTTCTTCCACAGGGATGGCCTTAGACCAAGCACCCACCAGCTCCATCAGACTTCCTCTGCCAAGCTCCCATCCAGGTTGGGTGGATCTGTGGGTGCTCCCTGCAGAGCTTGCTCTGGGAGCATCCCTCATGGAAACTGCCATAGTCTGCTGCAGAACCAGCTGAGGTCTCTGAACCAAGGCAAATTTCGGAGAAAGAGAAAAGAGTTTGAATTCCACGAATTCCTGTTTACACTGGTCTACTGGTTTACACTGGAAATTTAAAACTGCTTTAACCTCCTTTTCTCAGAGGCATGTAAGGGGATGTTTATGTACATCAGGCTTAGTGCTCGTTCTTCAGGCTGTTCTCCCCGTGAGGCAGGTCTGGTCTCCCATCTGAGGGCAGATTGATTAACTCACTGGTTCAGAATCCTTGTTGCATTGCCACTGCCTGCTCCTGTAGCTGGTCAGTCAGGTCTCCTGGCTCACTCCAGTGAGAGCACTTGGGAGCTGCTGCTCTTCAGCTCCCCAGACGTGCTACATGACTGTGCTGGTGCCTACCCCAGGCAGGGCTCCGTCCCCCTCCCACCAGAGTAGACTTGCCTCAGTTTGATGCCTTGGCTAGGAGAGAAGCAGTGCCATTGCCACCAGCCGTAGCATGCAGTACGGACCAGGTGCCTGTGGCAGCCTTGTGTGTCACCTTCAATCCAGGGAAGACGTAACCAGCAGGAGGAAAGAAGAGGGAGGAGAGCAGCTGCTTTGACATTTCCTACCCTGGGCAGGGAAGTGACCCCATGAGGGGGTGCACGGGACAGTGGGGCACATCATGACCTTTTCCATAAGAATAAGTCACAGCATATTGTGGCCTTTAGGGAACTTGGTGCAAGGAGAGGCCCTGGCTCACCCTGGCACTTCCCTGGGCAGTGCCCCGAGCAGCATGGTGCAAGATGGTAGGTTGGTGAGCTGGCCTGCAGATGCAGACAGGACTGTCCTGCCTCGGTGCTGGCATAGAGACGTGTCTGAGGGTTCCTTGTAACAGCCTGTGGTGAGGCCCTTGTGTAGAAGGGGAATTAGGAACCCCCACCTTTTTCCCTGTGCCCACCAGACTGTGATAGAGCTGCTGGCAACAGGGTGAGCAGAACCCGCTCCAAGGCTGAATGCTGCTGGTGGCTCCCATGGTATGTGGCATCTCCTGCCCTTGGCAACGCTGCTGAAGATGGGGTGGGCCAGAGGGAAAGGCATCGCAACGCCAAAATGCTGGGAGACCAAGCCATCGCTGTCGCTGGCAAGGACTCACCTCTGCCCTGAACCCAGGGCACCCCGTAAAGGGAGTCCCCACTGTTGTGCAGCACCCAGAGGGTTGCTGAGTGAAGGCCAGCCAGGGAGAGCCCCACATCCGTCAGTCCCCTGCATCTTTCTGATGCTCAGAGCAGCTGCTGGCCCAGCAAAAAAGCCCTCAGAGACCCAGTGTGCCTCGTCTTGGGAGAAAAGACTGTCATTTTCCTTGACATGTGCCATTCCTGCTCGCTTTAAAAAAAAATTTCTGGCCAGCTTGATGTTTTTTGTGGGGTGGGTCCATTTGCCTTCTACTCCAGGTAAGGAGGACCAGCCTGGGAAAGGCGCTGCTCCCCTGGGAGTCCTGGTGTCCTCTGGCATTGCTCAGAAAGGGGAATTTCACAGGATTCACGAGGAGGAGGGAGGAGAATGTCCAAACCTGTGAATTTGAGGAGGTCATCCCAGGTCTGAAGCAGGTCCTGACTCTCCTGTTTTTCCCAGTGAATGACCCAGAGAATCAAACCCAAGCCACCCACACCCTGTTTCAAGAGGAACTGGAAGTATCAGAAAAATGAACCTCCGCTGGCACAGCAGACAAGGGCCTGCTGAAGGCTGGAGACCGGCTCCTTCTGCAGGAGCCTGGCCAGCAAACTGGCCTCTCCACTGGAGATGGGAACAGGGGGAGGACAGGGAGACCCCAGGGGGCCTGGACTGGGGCCTGTCATCATTTCCACACACTCTTTGTTGTGCATGCACCATCTTCTTCCCATCTTCTTCCCAGTAGACAGAAGACAATGCATTTTTTTTTTGTTGAAATTCACAGTTTTTCTAACTTTTATCATAATGGGAACATGAAACTTGCCTCCCCTGTGCAGCTCAAGCAGGAGGTCGTTCCACATTTAACTGGCATGGTGCAGGGAGCTGCGGTTTGGACAGTGGCTGCTTTTCTGCTGTTGTGCTGGCATCACTGTTAAATAGGTGTCTGCAAAAAACATGCTCCAATATCATTAAAATGTGGCTGAAAGTCCTGTTCCCTCTCAGATCATATGTTTATAGGCATAAAGATTTTTTTTAGGTAGATTAACATAATTAAAATTGAAAGCACTCATTAATAGCACTGTAACTCAACCTAATAATACCTTAAGCTGTCCAGGCTCATCTCTGTGATGAAGCTGCTCCTCTGTGGGTGCCTGTACCCATCGCTGTGGCTTCCTGTCTCTCTGCCTTCACATCGCGTTTGCATTTCTGTGATGGACGATGCCAGAGCAGGGTTATGCCACAGAGCTCGCTCAGCACCAAGAGTTGGTGGGGAGTGCCTGGGACCACGAAGGGTGGGAGACGGTCCAGGGTGGGTCTTGCAAATGTCAAGTCCCAGCAGGGTCATACTAGGTGTGGAGGGATGGGATACCTCCATCCTTGTGCCATGAGGATGTGGCTTATGCTTTTGAGCTCTGGGTCTTGGCTTGCTTTCCTATGGAAAATCTTTGCCCACAGTGTGGAGCACTTCTGGAGGTAGCTGAGATGCTTAGATTTATGCCTGTCAATGGGTTGGGTTTTAGAAGGGGTGTGATGCTGTGGAATGGGGGTCAGCACTAGGATGACTTTTGGGAAGGCCAAAGATGTGGAGTAGTTCCTGAGATGGTCCTAGACCCACCTGATCTCCTGTTTGACCTGGAGCAAGTTTCACACCAAGGAGAGAGAACCCTGGTCCTGCGAGGAGCTACCTGGAAAACAGGGGCCCTGCTATGAAAACAGGGTCTCAGAAGGGCTGAGCTCAGCTCTCCTGCCCTTCCTCGGCTGGGAGCAGCGTCTTGTCTCTGGGCACTGTTGGGAGGAGGTGTTCAGAGCATTCGCCACGCACCTGTCATGGGGATTACCCAAAATGCACAGAACACCCAAAATGGGGCTGCTTCCATCATGCTCTGCTGGTGGCTGTGAGGCTGGGGTGGTCCACTCAGAGGTTTGGCCATGCCTGTCCGCACACACAAGGACCACATCACCCGTGGCTCCTAGGGAGTGCCATCACAGCATGGAGGTGCCGGTCAGGGCTTTCCTTCTGGAGTCCTTCCCCAGCCAGAGCCAGCTTCCTGCCACCAGTGACCACATGGGGAAGGAGCTAAGGAGGGTCCCCAAGAAGTGGTGTGAGCAGTCTGGGGTGCTTGCTGTGCTGCTGGTTGCTGGTGCCCAGTCCCCCAGTGTGACTTGCCAGCAGGCAGGCGGGAGGGAGGGTCTGCGTCCCCCAGAGACAGCACAGGTGGCCTCCAGCCTGGCGCCAGGCTGCCCTTCTCTGGCAGTGGCACGAAGATCCGATTTGTCTCCCCTGCCTTCAATTGGCCTTGCTAAGCAGGTTCTAATTTTGTTAAATAAATATGAAGTAATGTCAGTGGGGCTAGGAGCCAGATGGCCTGGGGACATCCTTGAGAGCTACCCGAGCTCTGCAGAAGGACAAGACTTGCTGCAGGAAGTGTGCGAGCTGGAGATGGCATCGGCAGAGCCTCCCAGGGAGGAGGGAGCTGCTGGTGGTGGGGCCAGCAGGGTGGTGCTGGGCTTGCTGGCATGGAGCAGATGCGGCTCCACGCTGTGGTATGCTCACAGCGCCTTGCTGCCTTCAGAGCAATTTCTAAATGGCTGCTAA
The DNA here is from genome assembly GCF_000690775.1 of Eurypyga helias. NCBI lineage: Eukaryota > Metazoa > Chordata > Aves > Eurypygiformes > Eurypygidae > Eurypyga > Eurypyga helias. Next base: position 13,837 of record NW_010234967.1, read on the forward strand.
ACATCACTGTCAGAAGCACACTCATCTTCCTTTCCTAATTAGTGGATCAGACAGTAATTTGTAATCCTTTTGAACAGGAAGATCTTAGTGCCTAGCCCTGTAGCCTGGGCAGGACACAGGGGATGGAAGAGTGGAGCTGAGCTTACCCCAGATGGCAAGGCATCGAGGCAGGGATAAGGAGAAGGGCTTTCTGCAGGGTCCTCTCAGTCTCTGCAAGAATTGCTCTCCCATCTTTTTGGTCCAACACACCTTCCTCTTCCTTCTCCAGAGTTTTGGCATTTTCATTTTTCTTTGTGATACCAAGTGTAAAATAATCAGCATGGCAGCCCCAGCAGCAGACTAGCTCACAAGTCAGCTCCTGCTTGTCTCTCAAGTTGGTGTAGCCAGTGGGAACAGGAGCCCTTTGCACTGCTGGCAAGCCAGCTGGTCATGGTCATGCTGAGGCTGGGATGAGCTGAGGTCAGGGAAGCCCCCCCATGGCAAACCCGTCCCAGCGTGGATCTGGTTTTAGGTGTGCTGGTGTTTGCATTTTCCAGGCTGAGCATGAAATGAGACATGGGAGCAGAAGGGGACAAAAAAGCCAACGAGCTGGAAAATAAGATGCCAAGGATCTGAGTGGGCAGGGCCTTGGGAGAGGGAGTGAGGGTGGGAGGTGCACAGAGGGCAAGGTGGTGAGCAGAGCAAGCAGGAGCGGACCCAAGTTAGCTGGGTGGGGGGTGGAGGCCAGCGTGGAGACGGCCTGCACTGGTGCCGTCAAGAGCAGCATGTGAAGCAGACATTTGGTGTGATAGCCACAGCCTATCCCAAGGGTCAGCGTCCCTGCGTGGCTCTCTGACAGACTAAGCCATGCCCGAGGGAGAAAGGCAGATGTTGGGGATGGAGGTGGTGACTCACAGAGGGGGGACAGCAGCTTCCCTGCATGCACAGGAGCAGTGGAGGAGAGAGGGGTTGTGGAGTGGAGTGAGGCTGAGCCAGGAGACGGGCAGCAGGCAGAGGTTGACAGTGGGTGTTGTGGCTCATGGGAAGCTCTGGGTTTATTAACAGCAGTGACAGGCAGAAGCAGCACTTTGGGCAGACTGAGGGGACCAAGGATTAGTAGCATTCTGGGGCCATGCAGCCCTCACCAAGTTATGGATGGCACTGGTAAACTCCTTGCTGCTGGTGTCTTTAGCATCAATAATCTGGGAGAAGCGTATCTGTCCTGCATGTATTAACCTTTATAAATGGCTTTACATGAGGTGCAGCCACAAAGCACAGGAAGGCTCGTGGGAGTGGTGCAGACATGGCTCATGTTCTTACACCAGGCTTGAAAAGCCTGGCTCCAGGGAGCACAGCCTTGGGGGGTGGGGGGGCAGGTGCCCATGGGGCAGGCCAGAGGGATGGAGCTGTCACAGGTTGGAGAGCAGAGATCTTGATGGAAGGAAACAGCTACAACCAGTGACTTCAAGGAACACCACTTTCCTACTGCATTTCTACAGCCTTTAGAAGAAAGTGTTCATAATAGCATCGGTGACTCACTGAGCGTGCTTTACTCACCAGTTAATGACTGAGCAGAGTTCCAGGGCTCTTAGCAATTCTGGCTTAGGTAAACTCAGCCTTTCTCCCAGATTCCCATTAATAGGGGAGAGTGGTCTGGGGCATTTGGAGAGGGCAGGTGAGCAGCACAAGCAAGGAGGGCATCTTCTTACCCAGTCCCAGCTCCTCACAGCTCCCCTGATACAGAGGTTCTACACCAGACTCAGAGGTAACAGAGTCACAGAATCACTAAGGTTGGAAAAGATCTATCAGATCATCCAGTCCAACCACCAACCCAACACTCCCATACCCGCTAGATCATGTCCTCAAGCACCATGTCTACACGTGCCTTGAGCACCTCCAGGGATGGTGACTCCCTGGGCAGCCTGTTCCAGTGCCTGAGCTCTCTTGTCAGTGAAAAAGTTTTTCCTAATATCTAATCTAAACCTCCTCTGACACAACTTGAGGCCGTTTCCTCTTGTCCTATCACCAGCTACCTGGGAGAACAAGCACTTGCCTTCCTACAATTTCACAGGAAAGCTGAAGAGTCACACATGTAGAGGCTTCAGAAGCCACATGCTCTGGTTTTGGTGCTCTTCCCTGCAAACCGCCATACAGCTGCACCCTGAGGCAGCTGCCCGTACATCCCTAGAGAGGGTGGTGAGAGCTACCCAGGTCCTGGAGGACCAGGGGGAGGTGTCAGTGGGATGGAGGGGACGCTGTTGTGCGCTTCATCCTCCAACTTGTCACACTTGTCATGTTCACCAGGGTGGTGGCCCAGGCACTCCCTGGCTGGTTTAGGCAAACCAGGGGCCAACCCTCCACAGGCCCGCCCCACCTGGAGCGGCTGTGGATCAAGCTGCTCCTTGTGAAAGTGGCTGTGTTGACACCAGGATTGGTTTAGATAAACCACAGGATTGGTGGGATCAGAACTTGTTCCCTTCATGTGCCGGCAGCACATACGGGTCTGGCTCGTGTATGGGGACCCTGGGGTGGCTGTAAAGGCTCCTCTTCTCTGTCATGCTGAGTCAGTTTTGAAGCCATTGCCAAATCAGGATGTGGAGATGAAAATGAAAATGATGCTCAAGTGTGTGGGGTAGGGAGGGGAGCCTGTGGGAAGGAAAGTTGAGCTCTGTTTGGCAAGACTCCTGTGTCTGAGAATTTCTTGTGCCTGTCCGTCTTGTCTGGATGCTGGCTGTATCCAAACTACCTCCTAAGATGCCTCCTGCCTATGCTGGTCCCAAACCATGCTCTGAACCCAGCTGAGGGCTGTGCTGCGACTGGAGCAGTCAGGACTTGGTCCCTGGGGCTGGGGAGGTTTCCTGGAGGCTGGACTCGGGACTGCCCAGGGCAGAGGTAGCTGGAGAGGGTGATGCCTCCCATGCTTGCAGTGCAAGGAAGGGGCTCATCCTCCGTCTTAACCAGGCGTGTCCTGGTTCATGTGGACCACAGAAACCCCTCCTCAGCTAGAGGGGCTGTAAAGAAGGAACAGTAGGAGTTTTTTAGGGTTTTCACAGGATCCCATAAGCTTGTAGCAGGGGCCTGAGCAGCACCTGGAGAGCAGCAGCTCAGCCCAACATAGTTGTGGGTTGCCCAGGGAGCTGGGCTCAGAGGGGCAGCCCTGGCACCTGCGCTGCCAGTGAATGAAGTGTTCCTGTAAATACATCTTCCAAACTGTTTTTGACAAAACCATGGGTGTGAGCTACTTGTTTTGCTGCAATGGGACGCTTTGTGGCTGCCCCATAATCTCGCCAGGCTGCGAGGTGTCATCTCTGGGCACAGAGACCTGACAAGGTTGGCCCCAGTGCTCAGCAGGGTCAGGGAATGTGTGGGGCCTCTGGTATCAGCAGGGTCCAGTGTGTCCTCAGCTCAGCTCTGGCCCTGGATATTTGGGGGTCACAGGTCCCCAGGGAGGGCAGGCTGCCTGTGTGCATGTGATGTACAGGGAGATCATCCCAAACCTTTGCAGCAGGAAGACAACAAACTGAAATATCTCTAGGATAAATAGGTAGATTGAAGAAATAATTTTAAAATTTCTTTTTCCTAGCTTTTCCTTTTTATCCCTAAATTAACCAAATCTGGGACAGAGCGCTGGCTGTTTGCATTTGTCACACATACACACAATGTTACATCTATACATTATCTTGACATCAAAGGGAAACTGACGTTTTTCTGGCTGTGCAGGCAAGAAAGGACACTGCCTGCTTTTGGGAGAGAAGAGGTTATTATCAAAGGGTTACAGACAGCTCCTGGAAAGGAGAATGAGAAATAAGGACGGAGAGCACAGAACTGGGAGTGACACTGAGGTACTGAAAAAGCAAATCTTCTCCTGGTCGTTTCATCTTCCCTCTTTATTAAAGCAGGGCGAGAGTGAGCCTCTCACAGCTTGGACTTAGTTATTATTTTAAGCAAAACCAATCTGCAAATGTGATGGGGGGATTTTGGTCGGGGAGGAGACTAAAGGAAGCCTATTCACATGCAAAGCTTTACTGCAGCAAGGCTCAAGGTTAAGCCAACACAGCCACCTTACCCCAGCGGGGTGGGGGCTGAGCTGCTCAGGGTGGGGATGCTGGTGCCCCCATCTCAGCTCCCCGAGGAGTTCAGCACCTCACCCCTGGAGAGCCCAAGCACCAAGCACTTGGAGGGGGCATTTCCCGAAGTGCCACATGACCTTGGGAAGCTGCTAAGCTTCTGGCACCCAGGTCAAAACCAGCTTGGGCCAAGGTAAGGTGTAAGAAGCAGCATGTGGAAACAAAGTTGGCTGGGCACTGGCCTGGCTCTCCCCCAGCTCCTGGGGACAGGTAGCCCCATGGGAGCACCTGTCCCCCAGAGTCCTTCAGCGTATCCAGCCCACTGTCCCTCAGCCCTGCCTCCTGCTCCTGATCAGGGCAGGGTGGTGAGCTGCCAGGGGCCTTCCCCATGTCCCCCTACTCTGCCCTTGGGAGCGAATGACCAGCTTGTCCCTGTGCACATCCTGGCAGTACCCATGACTCGCAGCTGAGCCCCCTCCTTGCATGGAGTTGTCCTCACTGGGGCTAGCTGGGCAGCCCGGCTGAGCCAGCTGAGCTGCTGACAGGCAGCTGGGC
>NW_010234967.1:18450-19452 GCF_000690775.1 Eurypyga helias
CTCCCAGCTGCTGCCCGGACAGCCCCCACAATTTGCCAGATGACAGCTCGCCTTCTACCCCAAGGGGTTTCCCAGCCACCAGGCTCCTGGGGCTTTCCAAGGTCGGATGTTCCCAAGGGCTGTCATCCCTGCTGCAGAGAGCTGCAAACAGTGTCTTCTGCTGAGCTACTTCCTTTCTGCTTCAGCTCTCTCCTCATACCAGGAAAGGAGCACAGTGGGACAGTGGCAGTGATGCCACCCAGCCAGATTGCTTCCTAAAGGACCCCACATCCAGCCTTGCTCTCCTCTGAAGCTCTTCACACCAAAGCAGCATGGCCAAGCTCCCCTCTCCACGCACCACAGGAATGCAAACCTGCCAGTCTTGGGGCTTTACTGCAGGGAAACTGAGTATGAAAGATGGAGAGAAAAACTTCCAAGACTCAGACTGGTGGTAAATCCTGCTGGGAAGTTATGCCGGGTTCATTGAGGAAAGAGTTAACTCTCTTTGCCCTGGCTGCTAGCAAGCTGTTCCTGGATGCAGAGAGCAGCACGGAGAAGGTCTCAGCTGGCACTGGGGAATGTCTGCACCAGATTCAAGGTCTTTCTCTGCTTCTGATCCTGCAGCTGCATTCCCAGCTCGCGCTTTCTCGCTACAGGCAGTGCAGGGGACACACAGTTCAGGCACCTGACCCCAACTGATCAAGGGAGTGTTTCACCCCATAGTACGTCATGCTCGGGGCAGAGGTGAGGAGGGGGTCCGGGAGCCATTACTCCCTCTGTGTCCTTCACACCCGTACGCCTGCTAATTCTCCCCCTGACTCCTGCGTTAGCTGCTTCGCTAACTCCTGTGCTGGCTTGTTCGTGAGGGAGTTGGTGGGTTTGTTTAGCTTTCCCGGGCTTGCTGTCACTGAGAGGGTTCGTTGGGAATCTGCTGCGGCAGCGCTCGGGCTCCGGCCCTCAGGCTGCGGCTCTTGGGCTGCGATCCCTCTTGGACTGCAGCCCTCGGGCTCTCAGGCTCTGACT
>NW_010234968.1:0-632 GCF_000690775.1 Eurypyga helias
TTGAGAGTATTTATTCTCTTTTGCAGAAATCTGCATGGATTTGCACCTTTTTTTTCCCCTGAAATTTCAAATTTGTGACCGTGGCTTAGCCTGCATTCATGGACCAATGCTTTATTAACAAATCGCTGCAGCTGAAATGGCAGACTGCGTAATGTGAACTATCTCAGAAAACGTGTTTCCTGAAGGTGCCACAGAGGGTGCATTTCAGAAGGTGTGTGAGGACTGTATGACGCCTGGGGTGACGTCAAGCCATCAGGACATGTGAGGACCACCCTGGGAGCATGGTCCCTCTCAGCACACCCTCCGAGGCAGGTCTTGCATGGGGCTGGCCATGCTATGGCCAGGGCAAGTGTCACCTCCCAGCTCCTTTGCAGCACCAGTTTCTCAGCGGGTTTCCAACCCACAGGACACGGTAATGCCAACTCACTGCCCCTGGCCTTTACGGCTGACAGGCTAAACCATGGCTGTGCAGGGAGCAGTCCCTGTCCCCTGCTCTCCACCTGGTGACTTGACCCGTTCCTTTACAGTAACACCAGCTTGGGTACAAAACTTCAGGAACCTGGCAGTTTAGGAGCTTCGGGGTGTTTGTGGAAGCCTTTCTACATTTTTCAGGAGAAACGGCAGAACAGCTG
>NW_010234968.1:642-4534 GCF_000690775.1 Eurypyga helias
GCCTGCCTACCTAACCCTGGTGTGTTATATGTTACAGCTGAAGACCTTGTTACTCTTATTTACAAAACCACCATCTGAGACACATTTTTAGATGTCAAAAATCTTTCTAGAGGTGACTTACACACTTGAACTTTGCAGTCTTGTACTTTTTTTATTACTAATTCTCACTTGCTTATGATTATCTATACCATGTCCCTTACTGCGTGTGAAAACAGTTGATAGGCTACAAGGAGTACACTTAAAAATCACCACATTACTCCACCAAGGCACCCCTAATTTGAGTGTCGCAGTCCCCTCCCGAATACACAAAACTGAAAGAAGCGATTCTCTGACATCCTTCTGTGTGCCTGAACAATCCCATTTCCATTTTAACACTGACCTGTATGAGTTGCAAGGCAAGCATACCCAAGATCCTGGGCTCTATCAATTAATTTAAATAATAACCTAGTATTTTTTACTGTCCTAAGATGTTTTTCTACTCTTCTGTTAGTCTTCCAGCCAGGCACTTTCCTGTTTTGAGCTTTTACAGTAATAAATTGATTACGGTTTATATGGCCTTCTCTGTTGCTTGGAGACAAATGTCTATAAAACACACCTGGAGGCGGTTTCTTCAGTTATGCCTCCCTTGCCTGGCTCCTCTCTTATTCCTGTTCAAGGATGGCCAGAAGCAGTCTGTACGACCAAAGAATTTAGGGTGCTGTTTGGTCAGGATTCCTCCTCTTGAGCACCCTTGGGGCTTGCTCAGGTTTCCTCTGATCCTGTGGGGAGACACAGCAAGGTGCTTGAAGTTCCTCCGTGATGCTTTCCAAAGCTTAGACAGTCATGCAGGAACAACCATAGGAGTTGTGATGTGTCGGGTCCACCTTGCTAGGTCGTTTCGCCTCCTCTGAAAACCATTCCCACGTCTCAAATGGGTTAGGGTGTTTAATATTTGGGAACTTCAGCTTGTTTAGATATGTGCTTGGGCACGTGGGCAGAATGAGATGAAGCAGTAATGTGAATTACTATGCTGAGCAAGGTGTTGGATTATATCAGAGTTCAGAGAAGGGACTTCAGACGAACATTATGTCTGACAAGGGGGGTTGCTGGCTTGCCTCAGTGGTCACATTGCCGTATCATGTTGTGCTCTGGGACAAACATCCTCTTGGATTTTATATACGGAACGTGCTTTGTTCTATGATAATTCTTTAAATATATATATTTAAAAAAACTAAAGGATGGGATCTATCTCATATTTACATATTTTAGACAATTTTAAACATAAGACAGATGTTTGTCAGCAATCTCAATTAATGGGGTTTTTTGCTTATTTTTTCTTATGTAAGAATCTCTGGCTGAAATTGAAGCTTTCACTCAGAACAATGGCTTACTTCATTTGTATTTGTGCATAATGTTGTCATCAGTTTAAATGTTACCTGTTATTGTAATACGCAACATTTGTCATCCTCCTGACCTCCCTTTCTTCCCAAGACTATAAATATGCAAAACTTAGTCTTGTTATCTCAGATTATTGGATTAATTGGCTCCAATGTGGCTGTGTAGCTAAGAAGGAATATACAAAAAAAAAGGTAAGAGGATCCAACGTGACTCTTCTCTTTGTGTAAATTATAGCACAAAAGAACAAGAATGATATAAGCAGTAACCACAGTAAAATAAAATTTTGCTCCTGGATATAACTTTGAAAGTTTCTTTGAACTTTCTTCCTAACATACACAGACATGAACACAGGTATTATAGAAATGTAAACAAAAATAATAATATTTCAAACTTTTGGAAGGATGAAGTATACAGTCTGAAGCTCTCTGTGTTCTGGGAGAGTTCAAGAGATCTTCAAAATATGTCTGGACAATACATTAAGTATTTTAAATGAAAGACATCTTTTTTCTGATGTGCAGTGTGGATTTTTATCATTTGTGAAAGACCTTGAGATGAATTTTTTAAATAGCACAATAATAGAACATTGCATTTCATTCTGCGGTTCCATCACCATTTATGGTTCCTAAAAGAGTTAAGAAAATACGTTGGGGCTCATTTAATAGTGCTGACTACACGGTTGATACGGTACTTCTTCAGGAGTCTATGCAAGGGTTTATGATCCCCGCAGGTAAGAAGCTGAATCAGACCCATTCCATGTAAACGGCTACACACAGAGCTGCTCTCTGCCTTCAGGAGGGGTGTCCATATGCCATAGCAAAGGGCAGCTATCAAAATAGCACGGATGTGTTTCACCAGTCCATTAGCTATGTTAGCTTTTCACAGCAGTGACGGACTGTTCTGATAAACTCTTTATGAAGCCTCTGCCTCCCCAGGGAGTTGAACTCCTTCACCTGAAGCTGGCATCTTTATTTCTTTGCTAAGAACCAAAAGGCTGCCTGTAAGAAGGGGAAATCCTCAAGCATGCATCTGAATGTGGGGCTAAGCCCCAGGTTTTATTCTGCCTTATTTCTTTTATCTGTTTCTACTGAGTACTGCAGTGCTAACGACCATTTCCTCTGCTGAGATTTTAGAGGGTATAAAACTCCCAGCCAGGAGGAAAACAAAATCTTGTGCTTACTCTCACTCACAGTAGAAATAGCCCTATGTGCAGCTCTCCTGCTGAGCCTTCAATGAGTCAGACTCTTATGTGCATTGCACAACAGTGACCGTATCACACGACAGTGAGTGAAACACACCTACTTCCAAAGGAATCACTGGGTCACCACACCACACATTACAACAAATTCCGTCTTCCAATATTACATACAATTAGTCTGTGCCTATAGGTACTTTGCTGATCTCTGTAGTATTTCTTATGTATGAAACACATCAACCGTTTGCTGCACAAAGCATGTTATGCAGTGTAGGTTATGCAGAAAAGAGAGTGATAGCTGCTATCATCCTTTTCTCCAGGGCTTGTTTTATTCTTTGTGGTTGTTTAAGCTGCTATAGAAGAATAGAAGACTATTCTGTGATATTGTTGTCCTCAGGATGATAGAAAGGAGAAATGCCAAGCTGTGCATTGTAATATAGCCATAAAATCCTAGTGATGCCATTGCTTAACAGTACAGCAAGTCTTTTGTCCTGCTATCAGCTTAGAAATCTCCTTCTTCCAATAAAACGTAAAAATATTTATTTATCAGAATTCAAATATTTTTCCATGTAGCAGGAGTAAAGTCAAAGGATTGACAAGTGTGAGTTTAAATAACAGATTGTGGCAATCATTTCAATTGATTGCAAGAACCCTTCAGGATTCCTGTTTTAATTAGCACTGCAGTTGTTCCACCCCCTTGAGAATTGTTATGGCAATATTTATGGCTGCAATTGAATAGCAAGCATTTGTAGTGGAGAAATACACACACGCCACAACTTATCTTGCACTACTTTTTTTACATTAATATAAGTGCCACTCAAGGGTTTGCAAACTCTTAAGAGAAATGTGTGCTTGTGTGTCAAAAATCCCAGACATCTGGAGGGTGCAGCTTCATGCCCCTGATATGCCAGCATGTCGTGTTTGAATGTTTTTAGAAAAAAATGCAAGTCCTGTTATGCATGCTAAGAAAAAATAAAAATAAAACAAAGACCACTAAAAATCTTTTAGCATGCATCATAATAATGTTACTTCGATAACTGTAACAGTAGTATAATTGGCATACATAGGCCAACTTTTAAACCATGGTTAACCAGAAAAGAACATTTTAAATTTAGACTTTAGAGCTGAAGCACATATTTTTTTTGTTTTTTATCTTGAAATTCTTTCTTATGGTTTCACAGGGGGCTAGTATTTTGCATGGATACAGGCATCTAGTTACTGTATATTCAGAAATTAACTGATTTGGACATTGCAAGGCCAGAATTCAGCTCCATCATCAAGACTGAAAAGTTTGTTACAAGCCCTAAGGAGAAGGACTTGGGG
>NW_010234969.1:0-1652 GCF_000690775.1 Eurypyga helias
CCTCACCGCCCAATGGTCCAGTCCTCATTTCCTAAGCTTGTCTATAAGGATGCCATGTGAGACCGTGTCAAAAGCTGTACTGAAGTCAAGGTAGGCCACATCCACTGCCTTCCACCTGTCTACCCATCTAGTGATGCCATCATAAAAAGCTATCAAATTGGTCAAGCATGACTGCCCCTTGTTGAATCCATGCTGACTACTCATGGTAAGCTTCATTTCATCAACATGCTTTGAGATGGCACCAAGAACAAGTTGTTCCATTATCATGTAAGAACATTTAAGATCTAGGAGACTGTTCTGTTACTGGTTCACAAAATTAAAATAATCACACTGCTACAGTTAAAGCTAAATCTTGATTTACAAACATTTTAAAAAAATCAGTGGCCTTCACTTAAGGGTTTTTTTATTACTTTTCCAAAGAGTAATATAATGCAGTCTCAAATAATTTTCCATATTGAACCTTTTGATAAAAAATTTCAGACTTGCAAATTAAAACTGAACCCATGTCTCTTCATTCAAGGGCTGTTTTCACCTCTAACATTTTCATGGTACATTCAAAATGAGACAAGGGAGTGACACTGCTAAAAATAAATCTTGCTCAAATCACATTTTTTAATCAATATTTAGGTGAAAAGTTGCAACAAAACATCCTTTCATACTGACATTTTAATTTTTCTTAATTAGATACATTAAGTAGAAATTTTCAAACGTGTTGTTTTATAGAGGGAGAGAATAAATGTAAAAGTATTTGTAATCTTACACAAATCCAGTTTCAGTACAATATGTATCTGTATCTATCAAACATTTTAAGAAACAGGAAACCTTAATACAATGGTATTAAGGTTATTATCTTTTCCAGAGCCTGGAGAAGAATCACTGCTCACCAGGAAAACACATGGCAGGCAAAACAGAAGAATTCTAGATGCTCCAGTCAGCAAGCAAACTTCCTCGGGGGGCCCACCTTAAATGACTCTACGTGAATGCACGTAGCATGGGAAATAAACAAGAGGATCTAGAGGCATGTGCACGAATGAATGTGCACAATGCAATGACCTCACTGGTATCGTGGAGACATGGTGGGACGGCTCCTATGACTGCAGTGTCAGAATGGAAGGATACAGGCTCTTTAGGAAAGACAGGCAGGGGACATGTGGAGGGGGGGTTGCTCCATATGTCAAAGACCAGCTGGGGTGTGTGGAACTCCACCTGGGGATGGATAAGGAGCTGACCAAGAGCTTATGGGTCAGGATTAAAGGGAGGGCAGGGAGAGAGGATACAGTAGTAGGGGTTTGCTACAGGCCACCTGGCCAGGATGAGTGAGTGGATGAGGCCCTCTACAGACAGATAGCAACAGCCTCACGTTCACATACCCTGGTCTTTATGGGAACTTCAACCACCCTGATATCTGTTGGACAGACAACATGGCAGAGCACAAGCAAGCCAGGAGGTTCCTGGAATTCATTGATGACAACTTCCTTATCCAAGTGATAGAGGAGCTGATGAGGAGGGGTGCCATGCTGGACCTTGTTCTCACCAACAGGGAGGGGCTGGTGGGGAATGTGAAGCTCAAGGGCAACTTTGGCTGCAGCGACCATGAAATGGTGGCATTTCAGATCCTTACGGAGGTAAGGAGGGTGCACAGGAAGCTCGCT
>NW_010234970.1:0-1913 GCF_000690775.1 Eurypyga helias
CGGCCTTGTTCCCGGCCCTGCTCCCGGGCCCGCTCCCGGCCCCGGCTGCCCTCAGCGGGACTGCCTGCCCGCCCTGCCACAGCGGCAGAAAGGGCGGGCCGTTGCGGTGCCGGCCATGGTGGGCTGCCGTTACACCGTCCCTCACCCAGGAACATCACTATGGTGAGGCCTGTAGCGCCTCATCGTCTCTGTGGTGAGCGAGGCTTCGCTCTTTCCACAGAACAGCCTTTTAAGTAGTTGAAGATTGTTTATTGTTTCTTTCATTCCTCTTTTCCGTTCGGCCCTGCCTCCACTTCTGAAGTCCGAACAGGCCCAGTTGTTCAGTCTCTCTCACAGAGGGTTTTACCCCTGACCATCACCATTTTGCCCCTCGAGCCTCTCCAGCTCAACCACACCTTTCTCACAGCACTCCAAACTGGACAGACCCCTTGGCAGTGCTGAGTGGAGGGCCAGGCCCACACTGGGTGGGTTTGGGCTATGGTGGCGTTTGTACATCTCGGCCTTTTTTCCTGTAGTCATCCAACTTCCCTGCAGCTGTGCGTACACTACCAGCTGAGTTCTGTCACATGAGGTGGTAAAAACGCTAAATCCATGCTTCAGTAAAACTTCTAACATACATATTTAGGCCACTGTGCTGATTTTGGCTGGGATAGAGTTCATTTCCTTCTCATATTGGTTAGTACAAGGCTATGTTTTGGATTTGTGCTGAAAACTGTTGATAGCACAGGGATGTTTTCATTATCATGGAGCAGTGTTGTGGTGGTTTAATCCCAGCCAGCAAACAAACACCACACAGCTGCTCGTTCACCTGCCCCCTTCTCCAGCAGAGGAGGATGGGATGCACCCACGAGTGCAGAGGGAGCTGGTGGAAATCATTGCTAGGCCACTCTCCATAATCTTTTAAAAGTCCTGGAGAAGAGGTCCCTGAGGACTGGAGGAAAGCCAATGTTACTCCAATCTTCAAAAAAGGCAAGAAGGAGGACTCGGGTAACTATAGGCCGGTCAGCCTCACCTCAGTCCCTGGAAAGATGATGGAACAGCTTGCTCCTGGTGCCATCTCAAAGCATGTTGAGGAAAGGAAGCTTATCACGAGTAGTCAGCATGGATTCAACAAGGGGAAGTCATGCCTGACCTCTCTGACGATAGGCTTTTATGATCCTGACCTCTCTGACGATAGGTTTTTATGATGGCATCACTAGATGGATAGATATGGGGAAGGCAGGGGATGTGGGATACCTTGACTTCAGCAAAGCTTTTGACACAGTATCCCACGGCATCCTCATAGACAAGCTTAGGAGGTATGGACTGTGCCATTGGGCAGTGAGGTGGATTGGGAACTGGCTGAAAGAAAGAGCTCAGAGGGTTCTCTGACGATAGGTTTTTATGATGGCATCACTAGATGGATAGATATGGGGAAGGCAGGGGATGTGGGATACCTTGACTTCAGCAAAGCTTTTGACACAGTATCCCACGGCATCCTCATAGACAAGCTTAGGAGGTATGGACTGTGCCATTGGGCAGTGAGGTGGATTGGGAACTGGCTGAAAGAAAGAGCTCAGAGGGTTGTGGTCAATGGGCCAGAGTCTAGTCAGAGGCCTGTGGCTAGTGGCGTTCCCCAGGGGTGAGTGCTGGGTCCAGCCCTATTCACTGTATTCATCAGTGACCTGGATGAAGGGATAGAATGTACTCAGCAGGTTTGCTGACAATACCAAACTAAGAGTGGCTGCCATGCCAGAAAGCCGTGCTGCCATCCAGCGTGACCTGGACAGGCTGGAGATCTGGGTGTGGAGAAATCTAATGAGAGTCAGTAAGGACAAGTGTAAAGTACTGCATCTGGGGAAGAACAACCCCATGTATGAGTACAGGTTGTGGGCCGTGCTCTTGGAAAGCAGCTCAGGGGAAAAGGACCTTGG
>NW_010234971.1:0-1554 GCF_000690775.1 Eurypyga helias
CAGGCCCCTCCACGCCAGCCAGTGGCCACAGGGCCGGGGATGCAGAGCTGCCCTGCCAGGGCACAGGCCGTGGCTGCCCAGCAGAGACCGGGACGTGGCGACCCTTACCCGAGCCATTGGTCCGAAGCTCCTGCAGCAGCGCAGCCCCGGCTCCGGCAGCGGTGAGTCCCTGCACCGTCACCACGTAGCTGCTGCCGGGGCTGTGCTCAGGCAGCCTGTGCTGAGTGATGGAGCCATTCAGCCGCAGCCGCTCCACCTCCAGGAACCCGCCGTCCTGCAACCTCCTGGAGGTGATGTTCAGCTGGGGACAGGAGACAGAGCTGGAGGCAGCAGCTCCAGCCACCCCCCAGAACCTACCCAGGGCACAGCGAGACAGAGCAAACACCGCTGCCAGCGTGCCCTTCCCTACCCCTGCCCCAGTTCTGGAAGGCTCCCACAGAGGGACCAGCAGAAGCTTGGGCCCCATGCATGGACCTCGAAGCAGACAAGAGGAGGGGAGGAGGAATTTGGACTCGAGACATCAGAGCAGCTGCCTCTGTGAATGAAGGACCAAGCCTGGGCACGCAGCTGAGGGCACAAGAGAGGCCATTCAACAGCAGAGGAGTATGTACATGTAATGTGCCACCATTCTGGCACTGCAACACGGCAGGCACGCTGCAGACATCTCCCACATGAGCAGCCCTGAAATTCTCTTTCATTCTCTGAAGGTTGGGCTCTGAAGCCCTAGTCTACACGACAAGGGGAAGATAGAGCTCCCACAAGGGATACAGGTGGAGACTCCCATTTGCCAGTGCATCATCTGAATTCCTCCTGAGATCCTGGACCATCCTTGCTGCTGTCAGGGTCTTTACTGAAATGAAGTCTTGGGATTATGCAAAAAGGAGCTAGCTGTAAGCAGTAAAATGGGTTCTCTTCACAAATAGATGTACCTGGGAGCAGGGAACCAACTGGAACATACCCAATGCAGTCAGGGCCCTTGTTTGCTGGTTTCTTCAGGAAATTGCTATGGAGGTCACAAAGAACCAGCATGTCTGGGCCCCTGTCATCCCATGGAGACGTCTGTCCTCAGAGAGGCTGTAGGGCACACTGGTAAGGGTCTCACCACCTCTCAGTACTAGGAAGCAGGGCTGGACTGTGGGAAGAGTCCCAGACACAGAGGAAGAGGAGGTGCCTCTAGCAACACACTAAGGAAAACTCAAAGGAACGGTGCAACTGCCCCAGAAAGAGTTTTCAGAGGATGATGCAAACCATAGGCTTCCCCATGTCAGGAACCAGAAAGAAGCATGCAAGAGGCACAGAAAACCCTGGGAGGCCACCCAACAGGCACGTCACCAAAGGCTGCACGCTGAGCTGTAAAGTCTGCCAAATCCAGGTTGAGCACAACTGGGGAGGAAGCCCAGAGGGGAGGGAGCACCCAACACCTCTCCAGGCAACTCCACAGTGCAAGGAATGTTGAGGCTGAGACAGAAAATCCTCGTGCTCATCACAGCCAGATATTCACCTGGACTGGCTGGGAACTGTGGATCATGACAGCTTTCCCTTCCCCGCTCTCCC
>NW_010234972.1:0-3266 GCF_000690775.1 Eurypyga helias
ATTTGTGAGACCAGCTTCGTGATATTTTGCTAGCCAGAGTTAAACCACAACAACTGAATTAATTCCCTTCTACTTACAATTATTCTGTTCTTCACAATTAGTGTCAAGAATACTATTACACCGAGATTAGTTTCAAACAAAATTAAAACACTGATCTTTTATGAAAATGCTGAATCAGTCACAACAAACTGAATGTTAAGGGAAGCTGTGTACTTTAAGAACACAGCCTGAAGGTGTAGAACAGCAAACCACTGCGTTTCATATCATTATCTGCCACTCCCACATGCAATATGGACACCACAGAACTTCTGACTATCCTATGAATACTTGATTTCCATCAACTGAAGCTACACTAAGTTACACAGCAGTCACTTGCAGAGAGATCATTTTACTACCATGGGGAAGCAGAAAAGAGAGTTTATTGTATTACTAATAGTCCTAGAACAAACAAAACAGTATCTAAAAAGTTAACACCCAACTAGATCTTCCAGCATGCTTTCCATGGTAAGGGGAAAGAGCGGGGAAGTATCCTCAGACCTATTCCACCAAAACAGTTGCATCTTAGTTAGCACACATGAGCTGATGTAGTGTGAAGAAAAGCACAATGCTTCACATAACACAAGCAATCTAAAACCCTTGTTGAGTAACTAAAATGCAGGCAGGGACTAAGGAATGCTGATGGTTTAGGTCGAGCTGATACTGAAATATTTTGTCCTGTATTATAGTCAACACTGGAAGAATCCTAATCTTATCAGACTAATATCATAGAATCATAGAATGGTTTGGGTTGGAAGGGACCCTAAAGATCATCTAGTTCCAACCCCCCTGCCATGGGCAGGGACACCTTGCACTAGACCAGGTTGCTCCAAGCCTCATCCAGCCTGGCCTTGAAGACATCCAGGGATGGGGCATCCACAACATCTCTGGGCAACCTCTACTGTCTGGTTTTAGTAATTTTCTATTATCTTAGGTCAAAAAGGTTGAAAGATATTAGAATACATACTTTTGCTTTTATTTGAGATGGTTTTGTGGGGTTTTTTTTCGTTGGTTTGGGGTTTTTTTGCATCACAAGAGCATAAAAAAAAAATTAAATTTTCCCCCAAGGCTGGAATTTCTTAACCTATTATGAACGTAGCACAAGGCCTATATGTAGGGTTTTTTGAATTCTAATTGCAGTATCTTCTACACCTAATGAGGTGAACTATCTCATTTTTCCTACATGGATCAAAGCATGCCCTAACAGAACTATAAATATTATATTCTTCCTACAATAAGGAAGTCCAGGCATTGATGCTCAGTGTCTTAAAATGAAGCTCTCCCTCCAACTATACTTTAAGAGGAATATGAGAATTAATACAGGACAGTTATTTTTGATGTATTACAGTATCAGTTAAGCAGGTCTTCTCTGCAGATATTTTTTTTTTTGCGCCATATTACTTTGCACAGCTACAGCCCAAAACCATTTCTTTTGCCTTATTCAGTGTTGGGACCATCTTATTAGGCACCTCTCCCATACCCTTTCACAAACTTGAGAATCAAGGTCTCTAAGAATTTAAGTTTCTTTACTATTCCCTGCCCCTTTCGAGACAGCCAGTCACAGTCATTTAATAAGTCTTGATCCACACCCCTAAAACAGGTAATTCTGAGCTATGTTCTCATAGCTTCTTGCACAGCTTTCAGTACACACGGTTACTGCCTCAACTCACCCCAGGAACTGCAGTACCTTGAATTCACAAATTGCTACTGAAAAAAACCCCATACATTCATCATATCTTAAAAGTAAGGACAACGTAAAAAATTGCAATCTTTGGGATGTTCAGTGACAAAAAACTACGTCATAAAGGAACAAGCAAAACTTATTCCAAGACGCTAGCTTATAAGACAAAGGCCAAGCTGCCTTTGACCTAAGTAAATAGGAATGAAAAGTCCACACTTTGGTTTCCAAGAACCTTTCTTTCAAGAGCCCTGCTAAAAAAACCCCAAACATTTCCATCTAGAGACTGTCCTGACCTAATATTTATAGTATACTCAGGGTAATTGCTGTATTCACAGACAAAAATGACAACCCTGAGAGTTACAAAGGGCAAAGACGCAAGGGTTAGAATCAATGGCCACAACACAGATTCTTTTACTCTGCTGAAACCTGACAATGCTTTTTCTGGGCATCTCATCTGCATGCTAGCATCGTATTCCCCTTTGGCCAAGGCTTCAGGAGATCAAGCGCTATGCTGTCAAGATATTCAGACTGCTTCATAAAATTTATACTGAATATGATGTCAATGGTTACCTTAACAATGCTCTAAGAGTCATTAATTTTACCTGAAACATATTCTCATCCCTGTTACTGCTTTGCTTAGAAGAAGCTGCACCTTTTGAACTTTCACCAGTCTTTTGTTTCTTTACAGGCTTTTCCAGAGCTGCTTGCTTTTTCCGCTTTGCCTTGGAGCAAGAGTAAAAAAAAAAAAAAGGCATGAAACACAACTCATTTTATAAGCTACAAAAAAGTTTATATTAGAGGTCAACAAACTACTACTATGCAATACATATTATCACCTTGCTTCCGTGAAGGCAGGAATCCAATACTGTACATTTAGAATGGAATTAAAAAAAACCAAAACAAACAAAAAAACCCCACCACCAACCAAAAAACAAACAAACAAAAAAAACCCCCACCAAAAACAATAACAAACCAAAACAAACAAACAAACAAAACCCCCACACACCTTCAAACAAGCCTATTTCTGTTACCAGGGAAGTTTACTATAATACTTTGCCTTTTAAAAGAATTAAGAATTTAGTTCGATCAAAATAAACTTAAAAAAACCCTACTCTTTTTGCATAGTAATATTGTCAGTTCAGTAGTTTTAATTAAATTTTTAGTCCCACAAAAGTTTCACCTTCCTTTCCACTGAGTGCAATGAAAAATGCAGGACAATCACCAATTCCTCTAAAGAAAAAATAATAGAGAACATAATGAAGAAAGTCTCTGTTGGATTTGATTTCCAGACTTTTTAGATCAGATCAGAATCCAATCTCTGTCCATAACATGATAAATTAAGTATAGTTTTAAAACATTCAGACAATATCACCTGTAAATCAGATTACTTTGCTAGCAGATGCTACAAGGTTACTATTTCTACGAAGGGTTATAAAGTAATCATGCTTGCCCCAAGGAGAGAGTAATACAAAGATAACAAAAATTAGTCTCTCTTCCTAGAATCATATTGTAGATAATGTCTTTTCATAGAATCATAGGCTGGTTTGGG
>NW_010234973.1:0-9491 GCF_000690775.1 Eurypyga helias
AAAAGTGCTGCAGCGTCTTTGCCCCTCCGTGTGGCACAGTCGCCTAACTTTCCAAATAGAAACACTGAAAGAAGTTACGGTAGTTGCCTCATATCCTTATTCTTTACTCCATAGTAGCATTCTTCGCAATAACAATTCCTGCAACTTAACTCCTCTGTTTTGCAAAATCATTTTCCACATAGTAATGATCATAGTCTCTTCCTTACTTAAAGAAGTACCCATGTTCCCAGCAGCTCACCTTATCCAGGTGTCTCTTCCAAAGCCGGCTCCGGCAGCTCTACCCGCTGCTCTCTGCTATGCTGGGCTCCGTCTCCGCGGCTCTACCCGCCGCCCTTCTAGTCCCGTTGCTGTGATCATGTCGGGGTCACAGGTGTTGCTGTTGAGACGGACACGACACGCACGGAATCGTGCACCAAAGCCAAAGGCCAAAAAGGACCCTTTATTGTTTACACAAGTCCATTTTATATCTTTCTTAAGAATGTGTGTCCATACACGATTGGTTCACTCAAAAGACCAACAGTTCATGATTGGATGACCTCTTCTTTGTTACATCTTCGATACTTCTTCTACTTGCAGAGGCAGTTCCTTGATGTTGTTTACTCAGATCTTCTCAGGACTTTCCGGACTCCTTAAGGGTACACAGGTATCTGCTCAAGGTCAGTGTTAAGCTTACATTCCAATCCCTCGGACCAGCAGAGGTTTCCCACAGGTAGATATAGATTAGATAAGAAAGTTCTTCATGGAGAGGGAGGTGAAACACTGGAACAGGTTGCCCAGAGAAGTTGTGGATGCCCCATCCCTGCAAGGGTTCAAGATCTGGTCTAGTGGAAGGTGTCCCTGCCCATGGCAGAGGGATTGGAACTAGATGATCTTTAAGGTCCCTTCCAACCCAAACCATTCTATGATTCTATGAAATAAAAGAAATACTATGTTTTTTTGGTGGTTTTTGTTTGTTTGTTTTTGTTTGTTTGTTTGTTTGGGGTTTTTTTGGTGGAAAGAAGCTGTTCATTAATTATATGTTCCATTTCCAAAACTCAAGCAATAAAGACTAGAAGGGCCACCTACAAATCAGTCAACTTTTCACCATTAAAACATCCTCACTATAATCCAGCCTAATGAAATTTATTGCTGTGACAAGATTTATATTGTACACAGCACACACCCTTCAAGATTAAGAAAGAGCAACAACAACAACAACAAAAAAGTATTTTGTTAAACTATAAAAGCGCATTTCAGGCAGCAACAGGCTGTGACAGATCGCCACCATGATCCTGCTAACAGGAAAGATGGCTGTTCCCTGAACAGACACACCATCCTTCCAATGGTTCTAATGTTTGATTTGTAGATGCAAGTGACATATCCTACATCCAATTTAGCAACTGCTACTCCATGATTATCTGCCTAGCTTAAGACAGCTGTTGAAGCTGCCGTTCCATCAGTTTATTTCATCAAAGCATTCATTTACATAACAAGATATAACAGTAAAGCCTTTAGGATTATTATCCAATCTCTAATCCCAAACAACATCATTCCAAAAGTTTAAATAAATAAATTTTCAAAATATTGGAAAAACTAATTTCATAAAGGTTCAAAATTTCACAGAAACCAGAGGCTTTTCATCCCTCAGATCATCCTGTCAGTTTTCCAAAAACAAGCATAATTTACGTTTCCAGTTTCTCTTCTTTGGTATCAATTCCACTATATGCACCTTCCCTTTGACTTTACATAATGAACCAATTTTAGAGTAGAATAACTAACTCCTTTAAAAATTCCTCTAGAATGAAGAATGCCATTAACAGCTGGTCTTCTCCACACAGGAAAGTGCAATCTCTTTAACAGACTCCAAAATGCCAAGGAGTTCTGCCCTTCTGGCCCCACAAATTTTAGCAACCGCAAAACACAGGGAACTGTCTCAAGTGCAAACCAAGAGCCTCCGATACTTGACAGGGCTCTTTCCAAAATAAAGCATGCTTCTGTACATTCATATTATAAAGTTTAAATACCTGATCCATAACCAGATGCATATTATTAATTGTACATGTATATCATCATCTTATTACCATCTTATCACTATTAAAATAAGCAGTACTACCTACAAAATTAAGAGCTACCCAGTGACATAGTTTGGTTTTGAGGTTGGTGGATTTGGTGTTTGTTTGTTTGGGTTTTTTTAATATGAGAAGTCCGAAGACAAATTCTGTAAGCATACATGCTGGATGGCTCACAGAATCCACAAAGCACTGAAGAGGTACACCAGCAATACAACCTCAGCACGGTCTGACTTTCAGCCAGTGCCACCTCCCAGCTTTTGTACACTGCATTAAACGTTTAGGTATTGTGTAACATAATTTACCATTTTATCTAACTAAGCACTTGTAACATTTGAGATAGACACCTGTTGCAATTGCAAAATTACTGTGGAAAAAACACTTTAATGATACTTTAGAAATCAGATCAGTGTTTGAATCAGGTTTATATCAGGGCCTATTCAGTTCTCATTCAGCCAAACTCTCAAAGAGCATGTAGATGGTCATGATTTCTTAGTCTTCAGTCATGCTATGACACTTAAGATGGACTGAGGATCTTGTGATGAACATGAAGATCAAGAAAAGCAGAGGAGTTTCTGCTGAAATTCTATGCTGGGATATTTCTGATCTAGAATTTAATCTCTCTCCATTACAAAGAAAAGAAGTTTTATGCAGGTTTGGACTATAATGCCAGATCTAAATCTACTCACTTTCAATTTAAACCCATTACCCCTTGTCCTGTCACTACAGGCCCTTCTAAAAAGTCCCCCCCCAGCTTCCTTGTTGGCCTCTTCAGGTTCTGGAAGGCTGCTATAAGGTCTCCCTGGAGCCTTCTCTTTTCCAGGCTGAACAAGACGTTTTTTAAGTTGTCTCTCTTCATCTCAGTATAACCTTTATTTGTTGTGAGCCAACACCAGGTATTGTTTTTTCAGCATTTGTAATGCCCACTGCATTACTGTTCTGGAATGAAACAGGGAAATGCTTGACATCACACCAGTTGCACCAACTGGCAGTAATGCAACACACATCTATCACACAGGATTCATCTTTACAGAGCTATGCTCCTTCCATGCCTATTTCTTTTTATTATTGAGTATTTGCATAAATCCACAAACAAATGGTTTTCTTGATAATTTTGCCAAGAAAGTCTTAATTTAGGATTCTCTAGTGTTCTCTTCACAGGGTAAAGAAGCCAGGAAAAAAAAAAACAAAACCAAAACACTACCACAAACCAAACCCCAAACAGAAAAACCCCCAAAAAACCACCCACAGCCCCTGTCTCCAAACTAATTCTCCAAACTAACTGCCACGTAATAATTTCTGACAAGAAATAAACAGGTTTTATACATATATAAAATAAATAAATGGTAGCTATATGCACATAAATAAGTGATCCAGGACATACATACACACATGTCCTGGACCCATTTCTGACTTTCTGCAATACTATGCTTCAGTTTCCTCTTTTGGTTATGGCAGCTCCTGCTACAAACTTATTAAATTATTATTTCTACAGTACCCAGCCCTCCTGTCAGCCAAGGTGCCTCTGCAGAGCCAGCTCTGGAATCCACTATGGCCACAGGCTGCAAGTCATCGCACCCTGGTAGGCACAATGTTCCAGCCACACCTACGCCAGCCTCGGGCAGGGGCTGGCTAATGGAGCTGCATGATCAGTTGTGCTATAACACAGCTAATGCATTTTTTAAACTTTTCCGTTATTTCTGATGACTCAGTCTAAACCCCAAGACCTATTACTATTAAAAGACTAACATAAAGCCACTTGCAGGGGTCGTCTTTTTTTTATTTTTTTATTATTTTTTCCAACTTTATCTAAATTAGTGATGGCCCAATTACTATCACCCTGCTTGAACAGACGCATAACTGACCAGCTAACTCCAAATGGTATTTGAACTGCTTTCAACCTCCAGCTCGCACAGAAAAAGCTTATGGTTCTATTACAAGGAGGATATGATCCCCTGACAAACACGACAATAAAGCAGGCTCCAGTAGGAAAACAACTTGGTAGCTTTAAGATTCATTTACTACTCAAATTCAATGATTCATTAAATCCCTACCAATATCCTTACTTTAAAAAAAGAAAACTTACCCTGCTTCATAATTATCACCCCTTGAACCATCTCTTCACTAGATGAACTTCATGAAAAGGATATGTTGCAGAAGCTTTCTTCTAGAAATTTAAACTCTAGTAAAATACAGAACTTCATTAATTATTCCATCCTTAACAAAGTATCCAGAATCTAAAAGAACAGTCTAAGACTATGAGATTCTTGATTTATAATTTAAAAAAATGCTGAAAAACACTGTACTCAAATTAGCAAATTGAATTTAAGTGTAGTATTGATCAAGCCCACTCCAACCTAACTAAAGTTACTCTTTTTTTCCTCAACAAAAATCAGACAGCTAGTAAAAGTCAGCATATTAAAGTCCTTTTATAAAAACTTTCACAATAAAAAGTCATGCTTAACATTCCTAATGCCTCTATACAGAAGGGCTTTTATCCCCACTCCATACAACTAAACCCCTTCCTCAGCAGATGTGTATCAATCACAGTAGCAGTTTGCAAAAAAAGGTCACTACCAACTGAAGCCATGGACAGCAGAAATTTATGCTACATTACATTAAAAAGAGTATGTTATTATTGTCACCATATATACTTAAAATACTCACAACTCTGGATACACTAAAGAAAAAACAAAACACAAAAGCACCCAAAACCCTACCTATGTTTAGGCAGCCAGCTATTAATAAGCGAAGGCACTAATTTAGGAGACTGCTACCAACTTCAGTAAAGCTAGGGTTCACCTAAGAAGCTGAAGGCTCTCCAGTGTTATCTTGGAGCTATAAACAAGAGTTTTTAACCAAATACACATGAAGTTCTTAAATACAGGGCGGAGAAAAACTCTTTTCTCATGAGTGTGCAATTAAGAAAATCATCGAAGTTGTGCAACTGAATTGTTGTCTTTTAGGTTTATTTATAGTTCCCGATTTCAACATAAGTTGCATTAAACGGTACCTATTACTACTAAGCTATTAAAAATCACAATTCTTTCATCAAGTATAATTTTTTGCATTTTGGAAAGTTTTGAGAAAAGCAAGCAGCATTCAGAAACCTGTTAACTTCTGAAAGAAAGTTTTACATCAAAGCTCTGCTTTTAAATTTTTATTTTTCAAATAATAACAAAAAAAAATCCCCCACTTGGGAAAGTTGTCACCATCTCACTTTTCAGAATATAAAACTAAAAAAATTACCTATTTAAAAAAAAAAAAGACAGGACTTCAGCAAAGTATTCAGCTACTTATTGCTGTAGTTGTAACTCAAGTCCGTTTAAACCCCTACATTTCAGTGTTTGTAGCGAGATGATGTTTGGAACACTAGCAGCAATAGAAAAACCCTTTAAGACCTAGACACAGTTACACTGTTGAGTGAGAATTAGGAGAAACCATTACCATTGGAACATAATAAAGCATCCTGTACAAGTACAATTGAATTGGTAGCTAGAAAAAACAGGGTTGATTTAAAGTGCTACCCCAAAGCCTTATGTGAGACTATGTCAGTACAGAGAAGTCCTTTGCCCCCCCAACCCCCAACTGGGTAAAGCCCAGAACCACAACACTACTCCAAACATAACAAATGCAGTCTTTGCTCCATCTCAATGCCTCATCTCCCCGGCCCTCCTCTGATAGGCGGATACAGAAACTTCAAATAATCACCAATTCCAAATTTAGGTGATACGCACAAATACACTGTTGAACAAAGTCTGGACAGCAAACAGTACACCTGAGTTCAGTCATACAAACTAACTTCTGTAAATAGCATTAGACGAATATATCCAGGTCTCTAATATGAATCTAGACGTTATTTTCTTACAAAATGCATTAATAGAAATACCCAGGCAAATACATACCATACAATAGCAAAAGCTTTAAGCCCCATTTAATAAGATGACTTTCCAATTAAAAATAGAAGGCAATTAAGATTTACTCAAAATTACAATTAAGAAAAGCTTTCACAGTGCAATATTGAAACTGTCACAAAGTTAAGAAAATACTGGTATTAAAGTACAATCACAATGTTAAAGTAGACAAAACTACTATATAATGGCATATCTTCTAAAATGAAAAGGAAAGAACACAACATAGGGGACATCTGACATCCCTGCTCTATGTATCTTGTTTCCTAGTCTTCAGAGTCATAATTCTGCCTTTCTGATATTGATAGAAGTCTTGTTAAAACTAAGAGCTTCATTCTTCTTTGTAGACCAGATTCCAGAGCCTGATTACTTCTTGAAAACATGTTCTTCATCACTGCACAATTTCAAAGTAGTGCAATATTGCCATGATGTGCTGAGGCATGAACACATAGCCCGTGTACAGTGCCATTCCAACAATAGAAACTAGCATGGAATCTGAATTGCAGTTGAGGAAAAAAGCA
This sequence comes from Eurypyga helias, assembly GCF_000690775.1. Taxonomy (NCBI): domain Eukaryota; kingdom Metazoa; phylum Chordata; class Aves; order Eurypygiformes; family Eurypygidae; genus Eurypyga; species Eurypyga helias. The sequence goes on from NW_010234973.1 coordinate 6,481, forward strand.
TTTGAAATAGAAAGTGTATCAGACATCACACAACTATAGCATTAAAACTTTCCTGGTAACTATCATATAACCTTACACTTAAATCAGACAGGGTCAACTGTATTCAGCAATTACAGCTACAGGAGGGACTGGCTGAACACCAAAACCCACAACACTTGCAGGAGTATCAGCTGAATTATGGAAGGACGCCTTGCAAGTTATCCACTGCCTTGTCATGAACACAAGAGGACAGGCCAAAGTGTGGGAAGGGTGAAGGTGGAACAGAAAATGGGGACTGAGAATATACAAGATTTTATGTACATCTTCCTAGGTGTTAAGCAAGTCTTGCAGAAGCCAGTCCTGCTCAACCAAGCAGAAAAAAAGTCAACCATCACCACAAAAAGCCAAAAACCACCAAAACAAAACCATGATAATATTTGTAGGCATACTGAATAAGAGTTCTTATTTGTGGATGACCTACTCATTTTTAAACAGACAGCCTCAGATGCCGATCACAACTTCTTGGAACAGTATGACCTAATAAATGTGATCTATGATGCATGAAACACCTGGTATGAAACTTGTACTATTAGGGTAGTGTAGTCAGGAAACCTCAAGTCCACTTCTAGCTGTCAGCGTCCTCTGTGTTTTACGTCACGACATTATTTGGTTCATTGATTAGATGTCAGGAAGAAATTCTTCACAGAGAGGGTGGTGAGGCACTGGAACAGATTGCCCAGAGAAGTTGTGGATGCCCCATCCCTGGCTGTCTTCAAGGCCAGGCTGGAGGTGGCTTTGAGCCACCTGGTCTAGTGCAAGGTGTCCCTGCGCACGGCAGGGGGGTTGGAACTAGATGATCTTTAAGGTCCCTTCCAACCCTAACCATTCTATGATTCTATGATTTCTCCATCTGCATGTCACACTCACAGCCTTCCTCACAGGCAAGCAACTCAATCTACATATCATTTGACAGTATTTTGGCAATAGAAACTGCAGGAGGAATGAAAATTTCTAACTATTTCACTCACAAAGCCTCAAAGCATCAGCATGTCTGAGAGTCAGCTTGTGTATTTAAACAAATAGATACTCAGTAGTACTTCACTATAGCAGATCACACTGCAAAACAAACTGCACATGAAGTTATCTGCTAAGCAATATTAAAGCCACCACTTTATTAGCTGAACTCCTAAACAGGGACCTGCTGTAAAACTTACCTAGAGGAGTGAGATGACAATTCATAATGTACAACTGGACCTTGGTCAAGCTTTCGGGTTCAAAGCTTTATCCACAGAAATTATGGCATCAGCTTACTAAAAAGATTATGCTATTTGAAGTTTAACGCTTCAGAAACTCCAAGTACTCTAAATTAAAAATAACCTGCCAATTTCATCCAACTGCCTGCACAGATTCAGTAAACTCAGGCAGAAACACTATAAAAAGAACTGGTGATTAACAAGCATGATAACGCTGGACTCAGTTTCCACAGCTGAAACCAGAGGGGCTGCACATGTTCTGTATCTCAAGAAATAAAATCACCACACTATGTGTGTAACAAATGCTCTATGACCAACTTCACCATGGTAAGGCATGGTAAGCTATCAGCTGCACTTATTAGAGCGTAATAGCTTCTTGGTGTATTTTTAGTCCCGGAAGACTATACAGTATGAGATACCAAAAGGAAGGTCAACTCATAAATACACGTTTCCATATCAGGACTCAGTTATGATTCTGGAGCACAGGCAGCAGTGTGACACACAGAAGAGCCACGCACCGTTAGCTCCCAAGGCCACTGTGTCTGCACTGCATCTGTACAGCGCCCAGCAGACCTGGCCCACCTACAGTGAGCGTCCAGTCTGAGGACAAAAAACAGTTCTGCTGACCCAAGACTGCAAGTGATACTTGTGCCACTTAAGACATTTGTAAGTTCAGTGGCAATTACTTCATTGCAATGTAAATATTTTATAGAAGTAAACATACACACACACTCTGATTTACTTACATATTCGGCATAAGTCAAAAAGCTGCATAGTTGACACAAAAGGAAAAAAACCACACTCATGACTAATATAATTGCAAGAAAAGCAAAGATGGAGTTTCCTCACTGATATAATCATGGCACAAAAAGAGGAAGGTATGTTAGCAATGAACACAGTATTTTGAAAGTAAGAAACTCTACTTAAACAACTGCACACAGTAAGTCTGTAATTATTGTAAAAGAGAAATAGTAAGTTATTGCCACTTCGACTAACTTTACACATGAAAAAAATGTCTGATTGCACAGCTGTAACTTGGGCAACCAGTTCTACATAACAAAAGCGAGTTCCTTTATAAAACTGACCAGTAGCTCAGTGAAGGCAGCTTCTCACTACTACTTACACCCTTCTCTTTGTTGATGTTGTTAATTTCTCTCTCTGCCTCTCAATATTAACTGGAGATGGCTCAGTTATTCACATGAGATACCATTTGAAGTCAACATCAAAGAAGTCCCACTTCATAAATGTTATGGCACTTGCAGTGCTATACCAACACTTGAGAGAACATACTGCCTGTATGAAAGGACTGGGTAAAGAAGCAAACCTGTAAATATCCTTTATACAGATGACTTTCACATTAGCATCTATAAAGTTCTTCCACTTCAAAAGAGTCAACAAACTTACCAGCTCGAGGATTAAATACTCATCTAATAAAATCATGTGACAAAGCACCATGCACGTTTACTTTCCACTAGGCAAAAATACAAAAGAATTCATGAACACCACCTATCTTAACACAAGCCTCGAGATTTCACTGCAAAGGCCAGGAGAAAGAACTACCATAACTCCACAGAAGAAAAATTAAAGAAGAAATAACTTCGAGACATAAACTTGTGCCCGAGGACAAATGAGCTAGACTGCTAGACGCCCAGCGACAGGATGCTGAACTCCAGCATGAGTTACTCCCCAACTGGGTCAGCACGTCAGTTTGCGAAGGTGAGGAGCTTCAGCCCTGGCCCGCAAGGAGGGGTCCAGCCCCACTTCCGGGCGGAGGCTGCC
>NW_010234974.1:0-252 GCF_000690775.1 Eurypyga helias
GCCTCTCGGGACTTTCCTCCCTGCGTGGGGGAGAGCAGCCCCGCTGGCCCCGTCCGTCAGAGCTGCCGAGGGCTGGCCGGTGCCGCGGGTGTGGTCCTCGGCCTCCGCCAGCGCTTGCCCTGACCGAGGAAACGGCTGAGCGCAAGGAAGGGAGTCCACTCTCTACAGCTTTCGCTCTCCCCTCTCGGACATCTCTACCTCTTCTCAGCTCGCCTGCATGTGCAATAATTCCTCCTTCTCCGCTTGTTCAGC
>NW_010234974.1:272-10958 GCF_000690775.1 Eurypyga helias
AGGTGCTTCTCCGTGAAAGATAATTTGAAGAGACCAGAGATGCCTTGGCCGAGCAGAAAGCGAGACAAAGGAGCAGTACCAGGTCAGTGCTGACATCCTAACTAATTTAGCATCTCTCACTTGAGGTGCTGAGCTGTAGTGAAACTAGACAGTCATCTTAACCGTCTTTCAAAGCCGCGTGTCTTACAGACAGCATTTCCTCTGTAAAAATGGGCTGAGCATCCATGTGTGACCGAGGCAAGCCTGCTAGATAGACATAGGGACAGTGATGTGTTCTCAGCAAAGGGTGGTTAAGAAAACTGACTCATGACCATTTATGAAGTTTCCAGGTCCTACGCATCAGTCAGAGTCTCCCCAGCGTAGTGGCAGGAAGCTGATGTGGTACCATCTGCAAAAAAATCAAAAAGCAAAAACCTTGCACTTGAAGCAACACTATAGAATCACAGAATGGTTTGGGTGGGGAGGGACCTCAAAGATTATCTAGTTCCAACCCCCCTGCCATGGGCAGGGACACCTTCCACTAGACCAGGTTGCTCCAAGCCTCATCTGGCCTGGCCACGGACACTTCCAGGGATGGATGGGGCATCACAGCTTCTCTGGGCAACCTATTCCATTGCCTCACTGCCCAAGCAGTGGTGAAGGTGGTGTTTCAGGTGTAAGATGAAAAAACTATACAGTTGGCTCATCTGTGCCACTCATCCACTTCATCATCTCCAACAAATAACCACCTTCTTACCCTTTAATCCCTTTTTTGCTCTCTGGGTGGAGGACAAAAAGGGGTGGAGACCCCCTCTGAACCAGCAGCATGGTGGGGGCTTAATCTAAGGTTTCCAGCTACTGCAGTAACTGAAATAGCTTGCTTTGCTGCTGAATTTTGCTGTTACTCATTAGACTCACCTAAATCAACTTTGTTGCCTGATATCTCAGCAGTTAATTAAAAAAAACCTCAGTGACACTTCATGTGAGCAACATGGTCTATCCTGGCTTTTTTTTTTTTTATGATTAACGGACTACTTAACTACATTTGGGCACACCAAAAAAAATACATCCTAATTTCAGATGCAAGCTAGAAATACTCAGACACGCTGGTGCACCGTGCGGGGTGCACCAAACTCCCGCTGCAGTCAAACACCAGTATGTCAGCTGAGCTTGGATGACTGAAAATGTTTTGGCACCAGTCCTTACTGGAAGCCAAGTGTGTTTTACCTGAAAGGTCTTGTTTTTGTTGTTTTAAGATAAAAAGGAGCCTGATGCTAAAATTGCCAAAACCGAGGAGGAGACTCCAGATAAGGAGGAAGAGGAGAAGTCCACAAAACCTCCAGCTGGGAGTTCCAAGTCAGGATGGAAGAACTGGAAGAAGACAAAAGAATCTGACTCCGGTGGGGAGGAAAGCAAGATAACGTATTGTCACTGGCTTCTGAAATCAGAACCGGAGAGCAGGCTCGAGAAGGGAGTGGATGTGAAAGTAAGCACCTACACCCATCCTTGCTCAGCAAAGTGTAGCAGCAGCCTCACTGCTGTTCGAGTGTTAGTGCCTGAACACCAAGTTACAGGATCAAACAATTGCGACTCTTTGCAGTATTGACGCTATTGTGTCTTTACTTCTCAAACCCCATCTGTCTTCCTAGAAATAGAAAGACATACTGTTGTTCTCCTCCAGTGACAACCTTGGGGTTTGATGCCTGTAACATGAGAGGGACAACAGGTCCTCGGGATGCTTGGCTGTTGGCAGCATCGGTTTCAGGCTGCCTTTACACGGCAGCAGTGTTCCCCCTGTATGAAGGCTTCTCTTTAGCCCCTGTGGGAACCAAAAAAACCAGCATGAAGTTTGTACTACAACTGAAGGAGCTGCTAGGGACAAATGTTTAGGCACAGTGTAGACAGCGAGACAGTAAAGATCCGAGTGCTTCCTGAGCTTAACCTCTATTTTCATTCTGTTTGGCAGTTCAGCATTGACGACTTGAAAGCTCAGCCCAATCAGACAACCTTTTGGGATGGAGTAAGAAACTACCAGGTGAGGAGCACATGTCCAGGATGGAATCACTGAGATAGCACTAGGAAAAAGGTGGCTCTCCCCACAGATAAGTGGTTCCCTTTGCCTGAAGTGTTCGCTTTTACAGCTGTATTTTGCCAGAAGTCAGAACTCCTGATTAATCACCTCCAGGTCAAAAGTAGATTCAGGCTGGGTAATGTTCTGTCAAGTCATCCAGTTTCTCTTTAGCTTAGACCAGCCTGTATTTCCCTTGAGACCTTTTAGCAATGCTGTATGACCTAAACTATGCCTTGTCAGTGTACAGCTTTCCGTTCCAGGCCTCTCTGGAAAGGAAATCCACGTGTGCTTCCCCTGGTACGTGGCCTTCTCTGCTGCTTGTCTGCTGACAGCTAACTCACAGCTTCTGTCTGAACGGGGGTGGCTGAGCTGTTATATTCCCACACACTTCCTAACCAACAGGATCTTGCTCTTTAGCCCCATTTTTACTTCATTTCAGTGCAGCATAAAACATCTGCACAACCAAAAGAAACCTCATCTGAGCAGCCCTGAAGCACGTACACCCCTCTTGTTGTTAGTTCTTGTTCCTAGCTGCTTATAACGAAACCCCAAAGAGCTCAAAGTCTCTTGTTACATCTGACAGGCGAGGAATTTCCTGAGAGCCATGAAACTTGGGCAGCAGGCCTTCTTCTACCACAGTAACTGTAAAGAGCCTGGCATTGTTGGCATTGTCAAGGTGAGTGCCTCTTTCTCCCTGTGTCTTGCGGGTGGGGGGGAGAAGTAATAATCTGTGCATTATCAAACAGCTCATGAGCCCTACATCTGTCTCAGCACCGAAGGAGTGCGAAGTCTCAGCTTTTTCGGGCATTTCATACCCTTGGCTGGCAAGCTTTTAACCAATGGGAATTTGTTTCATGTTCTTCTTCCCTCCTGCTTCAGATTGTGAAGGAGGCGTACCCTGATCACACCCAGTTTGATCAGAAGGATCCTCATTATGATTCCTCCAGCAGAAAAGAGAACCCCAAGTGGTCCATGGTAACGTAGTAAACTAAATACAGCGGTTTCAAGCTCTGTGTACCAGCCGAGTGCAGGTAGAAGCCTCTTTGCATCATACTGCCTGCCTTCTTAAACTTCTGTCCTGGCCTAGCCACCTTTTCCTCCTTCAACAGGAAAACCAATCCTGATTGTTTTCTCTAGCTTTTCCCTTGCCTCTTCCAGAAGGCTGCCAAAATGTGTTGCCCTAAATTTTCCAGTCTTACCTGGATGGAGAGGCGACCTCCAGGCATGGCAGAATTCCGGGTTAGGAAAGAGAGGGAACATCTTGAAGTACCACTCAGCCTACAGCAAGCAAAGCTGTAGTTGTGAGGCACATTAAATTACAGGGAAGTGACTGGCTACGTCCTGCATCTTAATCTCCTGTTGTATGTGACACGAGTGTGTGTTGTTAGTGCTCCGATTCGTGTAAACAAATCACCTGCCAAAGGATCCGAAAGTTCTTTTAAGTCTTGAGGAAGGAAAAGCTTCCGTAGTGCTGTAAGGCAGTCAGTTTGCTTCAGTTTAAAATCTTTACCCCGCAAAGATCTTCGGCGACAGCTGGCGGCTGTCTCCTCCAACCATGCTCCTCTGCTGCCCATCACTTCCCAGGTGGACGTCCAGTTTGTGCGGATGACAAAACGTTTCATCCCCCTTTCTGAAATCAAGGCTCACCACCTGGCGCATAAAGCGGATGGAGGCCCCCTGAAGAACATGATGCTTTTCACAAGACAGCGTCTTTCCATCCAACCCCTGACGCAAGGTAAGAACCTCCTCGGTGCTGTTCCGCCCGGGAGACAGCCCTTGCCCAGGCAACTTGGAAGTTCCGCTTACAGCTTTCCCTTCCTTACCTTTACAACGCAGAGGAATTTGATTTTGTCTTGAGCCTGGAAGAGAAAAAGCCACATTAAAAACCTGAGAGCAGCACAGCTTCTACCCATCCCGCTGATGCTTCCTCCTAAACCAGCGTAATTCTCACCTTGCTCAATTGCAGCAACAAGAACACGCCCGCACATGGCTCGCAGCTACACGTCCCTTATTCTGACACACTGTTAATTTTGCGTATTTTTAAATAAAGCCTTTGAAAATCAATCGCAGCCGCTCCATTTTTAATAGTGGAAAAATCTTCAGTTTACCTCTTGAAGGACGAAGCCGGTACATCCTCCTTGAGGATTTACTACAGGATCCAGTGCTGTCCCAGGTACTGCGGAGGGATGTTTTTCTGCAGAAAGCTATCGCTCAGCTTCCGTCTAGAACAGGGAGATTTGGATGGATATACACATCCAGCCTGAGCGCTGCAAAGCACATCAGTTAACTTCCTGCCGTTACAAACGTTTCCACATTACTTTTATACAGACATCAGGCAAAGAGGAGAAAATAAAGCCTGCGCGCTAGGTTTTAAGCTCCTCCACCAGCACAGCTTCTAAGCAGTGACATAGCTTAAAGGACCAAGAATTTATAAAGGTAACAAAGGGCAAACTCCTCGAGCGTGTTTGGAGGGCTGTGCAGTATGGGACTAAAGAAAAATGTCTTGATGCCGTAAAAAAACAAAAACAACAAGAAAAAAAAAACCAAACCCAAACAAAAATAACAAAACCCAGACCCAGGGCAGGCAATAGAAACCGTATCAGACAAAACTCGTGCACAGCATTTGACAGCCAGGGCTGGCTCTTTTTAATTGGAGAGACAAAAACCCCAAGTTTTAAAATACAGCCATTGAAAAGACGACGAATTAAGAAACATGTAAACACAGCAGAGGCTTAATTACAGGTTGCACTGCTTGGTTTAGTACTTGCACACTCCCCCCTGCCCGACTCGGCCTGGCAGGGAGGGGATGACCCAAGTACCCAACAGAACCACCCAGCTGAGGGTGACACAACTGCTCAAGTCCCATCTGCCCCTCACCACGCTCATGAAATGATTCTCTAAAGTACCTTGTCCCGGAGCGACCTTATGCTTCAACCTCTCTCTCTGGAGATGCTCAGCACATCTGCTCCACCCCAGACAGAGGGGCTCGTGCTAACGGGCTGAATGGTCCATTTGGATTAAGTAAAAATGGGGATCATTGCTAAATTCTGGTTCCACAAGTAGGGACAGAGGGGAGGGGGCCACAAAGTAGGAAAATCCAACCCAACGTATCGGCTCATGCCCCTTTTCCAAGTAATCCCTCCAGATGTGATGAACAGATGTTTAACAGAAACCTCCTTACAGTGCACGGGCTTGTCAGACAATTAGCTTGCATCCAGTGCTGATGCTGTTCGGTCAGTACACAAAACACTCCTGGAACGCACAGACATCTTCATCCACGGGGTTGCTTTAATACCACATGGCCTACAATCAAGGGGAAAAGGCAAGCAAAAAAAAAAAAAACCCATAATAATGGGAGTCGAGGGAAAGCAGAGGGCAGTTAGGGTGCTGCTGTGCTCAGCTTAGCCACGGGAAGCTCGTTGGCTGTCCCCAGAGCCTCCCGCTGGGAGCTCCACTTGTCTCTGAAAGATCGCGTGTTGCCACAGCACAGGCAGTTCCCCCGGCGCAGGGAGGGGAGTAGTGTCCAAAGTAACGTCCAGAATCCTTTGCCACGTGACACCCGCAGCAGGCTGTCGCCCCTGGCCCTGGCATAACAAGGGAGCTGTCTAAAGGAAGCTTTTGCTTCCGTCTTAGGAAAACGCGGCTCCAGCCCACGGCACAGACTCCACGTGGAAAGAAAAGCAAGCCACGCCTTCACTACTGCAGAGCAGAAACATGGTGTGACACGAGCATTCAGCAGAGATGAGATCATTAGTGGCCTCTACAACAGCGCGAGACTGCCCAGCTCTACTAAAAACCACAACCTTACACGTGGTGAGTAAAAGATCACTTACTTTGGCAAGCAGAAACACACATTTATCACTGAAACACAGCAGCTGTCTTAGTACATAAAAAGCTCCCCTTCCCACCCAGGCCCCGCTCCCTCCATCAGCACTGTTCCACTCAACCAAGCAGAAGATACTTCCATTTCCCAGCCGACAGATTCGTTCCGGACTCAAAAGGAAGCTGGACAAAACCCTAGCGAGCCGCAAACCCACGGAGAAATCCAAATCCCACTTGACAGAGCTCATATCCCAGCATCTAGTGCGGGCTCGTGCCCCCATGTGGTAGGAGGTCTGACCATCTGCTTCCGTGAAGGGCATCTGAACGGGATGGATATTCTCCAGGCTCAATCACATCTACAAAGCCACATCTAATTTTTAATGGAGGAGTGATTCCCTTCCGGGAACGTTTTCATGATTCTACTCAGCTGAAAACTAAAAGCAGCTTATTTTAGAAAAGAAAAAACCCGCGTTCAGGTTCTCCGCTCACAGCACACACCCTCCGACCTCACTGGTGATTTCAGCTCACGCCTCAGGAATGTGTCTCTGGAATCAGACAGCTCAACCAGCCTTCCAGTTCCCGCCTGGCCTCCTCCAGCAGCACACGCAGGCCACGAGCTTTCTTAAAACCACTTTGGCCTTCCCGGTGGCCACCCCGCAGACGCGAGGGAACAAACCAAACGCGCACGTGTTTCCACACTAATTGCTACAACCCCTGCTCTGTCACAAGGACACAGACGCGATCGGGGCCTTCCCGCCCACCCAGCAGCACTGAGACCGTCGCCGCTCTGCCCAACCTGTGCCACCTCCTGCCGCTGTCGCACGCCTCCCGCCCTCCTGCCAGCCACCCAGGTGTTGGGAGCCCCGCGGCAAGGGCACGGCAGCGCATGTGCTGCCCCTGCTCCACGGGGATGCGGTCCCGGGGCCGACTCAACTGCGTCATGCAACTGTTTGTGACAAGGAATCCAACGCCAGCACGAAGGGGAAGGGGAGGCGGCGAGGGGACAACGCTAAGCGATTTCAAGTAGGCCGCGCCTCACCCTCCAGCTCCCGCCTCTACCTTCCAGCTAATCACCGTGTTGTTTTCCCTCACAGAGATTTCAGAAAGACAGGAAAAACATCCATCCTATGCAGCCCCAAAGCAACCTCTGCCCCGCCGGGAAGCGGCAGCAGATTTGGCCTTCACTTGCTCTCACCCTCCCTGCTGCCACACCTAAAGGGTCTCAGGGCAGAGAGGAGATCAGGCAGCTCCACAGCCTCCGGACACACACCTCACAGCAGCCGACCCCAGAGGAACAAATGGGAAGCGCTGAGGTACCTTCAGCTCTGCACCACCAGTGCTCCAGCTTGCCTTTCCCTCCCAGCCCCTTCCCACCCTACGAGTCCTTCGAAGAAAGGAATTAAGTCAAAAACGGGTATTTATTTTCATGAAGTCTCTGAAGTGTTATTTCCTCCTCCTCGCTGCTGTCTCCCCCGGCTCCGCAGCAGCCTTCCTCTGCGTGGCCTCTCACTGCCGGCCGTTGTTCTCTGCAGGCTGGCTGGGGGTCTTGGCCTCGGTGTGTGAGGAGCTCCCCTCGAATCGCTGGGAGGCGATGGCTGCTTGGTGGGACATGCTCTTCCGCACTATGTCTCCTTTCCGCCAGAGCACCACCTCCTGCAGTAACACAGCCAGCAAGGCTTGTCAGGGCTCGTGAGACCTTCTCCTGGGCTCCACCCTGACCCAAAGCTGCCGGGCGAGCAGCCTGCACCCAGTGAGAGCTCAGCTGCACACACGAGGCCACTTGCAGCGGCAAGCAGAGGCCTTGCAACGCAGCCTTCCTGAGAATCTGGATAGAGGACTCCTCCCAGCGCAACCCGCTGGGCATCTAGAGCAGCTCTGTCCCACTGCCATTGGCCACCGCATTGGAACTGGTAAGGTGAAGCACAGAAGCTCCACCATAGGGCAACAGAGAGGAAAAGCAGTCCCAAGTGAACACCTACACGCCTCCCCACCTGCGTGGACCTTTCCTTTTTGACCCTCTGCACGCTCTGATTTCTCTAGTCCTTACAGAAATTCAGTTAAGAACGTGATTCTCCCCCATGGGAATCCCAAATTCCCAGAAGGTCCTTATAATGTAGTGGCCCAAATGACAGTCTACGGGTCCAAGAAGAATTAAGAGCTGTTTCTCACCTGCTGTTTAAAGTAGCGTCTCTCTTCCTCATCGATCAGCACCAGGTTGAGGTAATAACGCACCGAGAACTTCTTATTGATGTCCCTCATCGTTGGAGTCAGCTCGTAGCCAGCCAGGAAGAGTCTGATGGGAATGGATTCCCCTACGAAGCGTGCAGACAGAAGGCATGGATGTAAACTGGGAGAGCACCAGCAAAACAAAACCTTGCTAAGCCACAAACTTTGTGACCGTTTCCACAAGTGGAATAAAATGAGCTAAAAAGACCTCAACTCCCTTCAAAAATCAGCATGCACGGTCCACAGCCAGATCCTGTCCCTGCTGCCAGCTATTCCATCTCCACTGTAACAGCACAGGATGCATTTGTGACCTGCAGCAAGACAGCACTGCAGGAAAAAAATGAGTAAGGTGACATTTTCTCTGGCAGGTGACTCTGCTGGGCAATGGAACGGGAAAACAAGTGGCACAGGAGATTGGCACCGAGCTAGAACACCATCTTTCTGCTCCAGACTGCGGCGATGCCAGCTGGTGGCCCATGCCAACGGTGAATTTGCATCCAGTCCTGGTTCTGCCACTGCTTCATCAAAAGAATTAAGCCATTGCAACTCCTTACGCCTCAGTTCCCCCTCATCATACCAGAGAAGGAAGGGGTTCGTATCGAACCACCTACGTAAACTGCTGTGAGTCGCCAGTGCAAGGGGATGCAAACTACTACTGAGCACACAGAGGCAGCTGAAGATGCTGCAGGACACATATTCCCACCCCAAAAGGCTTGAGAAGAGGAATCCCGGAGGGCCTCTCTGCCTTCTCACCTCTCACAGGGGCCCCATCCATGATCTCGTATTTAGCTATGGTGTCGTTCTCGTGATACACATTGGGTCCGGTCCCTGTTGTTTCTCTCTTGATGATATCTATCTCCATGTGTTTGATCTTGATTCGCACCAGCAGGAAGTAGATCTTTCCGACGATCACATCCTTTAAATGATACCTAGCACGTGAGGGGAGAAAGCAGCACGATCAAAAGCTGTGCAGCAGGCCACGACTCCGACCAGAAAGCGGGAACGTCAGGCACTCTGCTCCACGGCCCCAGCTGTGGGTTTCGGATGGTGTATCAACCACCTCCCCTAGGCTGCTGTAAACAGTGCTCTGTCTTTCATCCTCCCATCTTTTGGAAATCAGGAACATTTAGCACGGTCAGATCAACTAAGACCAGAATCTTAGGCCGAACATCTGCAAGAAACCCCTGTGACAGTGAAGCCTCCAAAACCGATTTTTTAGGTCGATTAGAACTAACCCAAATGTTACACTGCAGGGAGATTTGCTGGCATCACCTGGGAAACAGCTCTCAAGGCACTTACTTGGACTTGTTATACTCGAACTCAATGTGCAGGCAATCCTCAATCCCCACCTCCATCTTAATCGAGGAGTTGAGCTCTGGGTAGGTGCTGAGAGTGTGCACAACTATGTCCATCTCCTTCACCACGTCGTTCAGTCTGCGGCTGACTGTCGCTCGGAGGAAATACCTGCAAGGAGAGCGTCCCCCCCTCCCCGTCAGGGTGGTACCGGTAGCAACAGAGGCGACGCAGGGAGGGACACGGGGCTGAATGGATTGCTCTGGGCTATCCAAGCCGTCTCACTGGTGCTCTGGCTTCTGGAGCAGCCAATACGCCACGTTGGGAGAGAGTGAAGGGAATTTTCAAATGGAAAAGCAGAATTTTCTGAGCCTTCTCCAAGCTTTCACGCGTTTGTGAGCCTGAGTTACCTAAGCACCATTCTGGGGATCTGAGTAACAGCTTGCACATGTTAAAACCAGTGCCCTTTTGCAAGAGATTAGATCACACTGGTCTCCAGACACACCTCTTTCTGCAAACCTCAGAATTTTCCAAACCCAAAAGCCAGTGACTGGATTTCGAGTAGGCTGGAGCGTCTAGACGTGAAGTACAGTTTGCAACACACAGAGGTGATACAGGCTAAGCATCTGTGTGCACGCAGAGCACAATTAAAGTCAACAGGACTGATTACAGGGCAGCAAAACGTCCCTGTTGGAGACTAAAGCAAACCATTTCTTTTGGTTTTTGAATTACCGAATAAATTAGGGGCGATAAATAAGGGGGTGATTTCTCCTCTTACTTAAATGCTGCAAAACAAGTTCCATAACGTCTGATTCACGCTTACAGAAGCCGAGCCCTCAAAGACAGCCTTGTACAACTCAGGAATTCATCTGGAGTTACATTATAAGCTTGCAGGGATGTCTGGGAAGGGATGCTGCACTCTAGGATCATGGTGGTAAATGTCAGTCACTGCACAGACCCATGAACTGGGACCAGCAAGGGAAGAGACTCACCGTAACTTCACATTCTGCCCCGTGTAGGACTCGTAAGGTTTTTCCACGTGTGTGAATTCGAAGTCAAATGTCTGCGATTGCGTGAATTCACCAGGACGGGCCAGGTCTTTCACCAAAGACACGAACTCGTGGTGGTTTCCTCGGTCATAGTAGAGTTCTAGGGAGACAGAAGCTCAGGTTAAGCAGTGATGCTGAATCCCATGTGGCACAGTGAGGAAAGGCAGGAGATTTCACAGCTACAACAACTCTTTTTGTCCCTATCACTATCTCCTTCACTACTCAGAATCATAGAATGGTTTGGGT
>NW_010234975.1:0-751 GCF_000690775.1 Eurypyga helias
CGTGAGGCGGCGGCATGGCCGGGCCCTGCGACTCTGCTGGGGTGGCAAATGGGCTCCGGACTCTTCTTCCCCGTCGCTCCTCACGGCTATGGCGCCGGTATCCGCCGCCTTGGAGCGCCCAGACCCTGTCCCCGCAGCCCTTCGCCCCTGACGTGTCTCTGCGGGGTCGTTGCCGTGTCAGGAATAACGCCGAAACAGGGTGTAAAACCCACTACCCAGCGCTCCTCTGGGCCCTGGGGTGTCGTCTAGAGGTTTCTCTTCCCGTAGGCCATTAAATTACTTAATCCATGCAGTTTTTGTGCTAATGAAATCACGCTGTAAGTGAACACCCTCACCCTGTGTAAGAGCCGGAAGTGCTACAGGTAAAAAATTCATAAAATACACGTGTGTTCCGTAATACTCCATGTTTTTCCTGATTGGTAATTAGTTTAAATAATAAAAACAGGATTAGGGTGATAATTTATCCTGTAAGTCTTCTCTCCTTGTAGAGTTTATGATGGGAGTAGGGCAGCTTTCTCCCTGGGCTGGAAAACCCCAGTGCCGTAATTCCCTGTCAGGCTGCCCGGAGCGGGGCAGGGCTGGTCTGCTGGGGAAGAAAAAGCAGAAAAAAGCTGGGAGAACGCTGCTGGGTACAGGTCAGGCCCTCGGGGCTTGAAGCAAACCTGGTAGAAGTTGTTGGCAAAGGCACGGTGTTGTCACTTTGTGTAAGGGGTAGACGGAAGTTGTGATCCAGCAACGTGTGCTGGCAGCC
>NW_010234976.1:0-11056 GCF_000690775.1 Eurypyga helias
GAAGGAAAGGCCCGGCGGCCGCCGGGCAAACCCAACCGGATTTTCTGGCCAGGGAGCGGGGTGCTGCCGGCAGCACGCCTCGCCCCTCGGGTTTGGCCGGCCCCAGGTGTCTCCAAGCACTGCTGCTGCTAACGTCTCTCTTCGCCCTTCCCCAGGCTGAGCTGCCCAAAGAGCCCTTCAGGCGGTCGATGGGCCTGCGCTGGCCAAGTGGGCGACCGTCTCCCTCGGGATTTCCTAGTCCTCGGGCTGCCCGGGTGCAGGGGAGGCTCCGCTGAGGACGGTGCGGTTGGTACGGGTGTTGACACGCGGAAGGTGCTCCGTGGCTTTGCTTTAGTGGATCCCTAGGCAAGAGCGGAATCAAGCCCCCGGTGTCCCGCAGCTCACAGCCGCGCCGTGGGCCGCACAGGAGAACGGAGATCTGGCTCTGGCTTGGGCCTTTCTGCTCATGCAGCTCCGGTCTCGTCGGGTTTTTGTTGTATTTCTCTCCACCCATCCGTCCCGTGTAGCTGTGACAGATCAGCTGACGGCTCTTCAGAAGCCTACAGCCCTAGGCTGTGCTGGGGTGCAGCGATACATCTGGCTCTGGGGCCGGATCAAACCGCCGCGGGCCGATGGCACGGAAACCTACGGCTGATTCATGGCAGGTGGGAACAGGTGGTAGGTAAGACTGTGTACTGACTGCCCACGCTGACCTGGGACAGGCGTTTCTGAAGCCGTGAGACTGGGTACTGACTGCCCACGCTGACCTGGGATAGGCATTTCTGAAGCCTGCCGTCCTGGGCAAGCCCTGCTCTGACTCGCAGGTTGCCGGCACCTGGCTGTGTTCTGCTGGTTTCTCAAACCTCAGACTAGCCCCTGTGTGGCTCTGTGCGAAGGCTTTGGGTCTGAACTTTCTTCACCCCAGCACTTTGCCGCAGGACTTGCGGTACTGACTGCCCACGCTGACCTGGGATAGGCATTTCTGAAGCCTGCCGTCCTGGGCAAGCCCTGCTCTGACTCGCAGGTTGCCGGCACCTGGCTGTGTTCTGCTGGTTTCTCAAACCTCAGACTAGCCCCTGTGTGGCTCTGTGCGAAGGCTTTGGGTCTGAACTTTCTTCACCCCAGCACTTTGCCGCAGGACTTGCCAGAGGCAGCCTCTTCCACAAATTCCTGCGACCTTGACCTGAAATAGCTGGATTCGCCAGGAGGGCTCGGCAGAGCCGCATCCAGTGGAAGGAAGGGTGTTGTATGTGGGGTGCTGTCACCCACGGTCCTAGGTTGGAGGTACCAGAACGGCTTGAGTGCTGGTGGGAAGCGGTTGTCCATACCATTGGGTATGCACCTTTTTCCCAGATGGCACAGCATGCATCTGCCGGAACAGTTCTGGGTTAATTTAAGTTTGAGAGATACTGTGAGGCATTTTGAGTGCTAGAGGATGCCCGTGCCCTTCCTGGCAGAGTTGGAGATGATCCACGTTGTCTCCGTAGCATGCCTGGTAGCATCCAGGATGTGGTTGGGACCTGACTGTTGTGCCCACCTCCGAGACAGAGGCTCCCTGCTGCTGCTTACACGCTCTCATCTCCGGTAGTGGTTTCTCTCCCCACCTCCAAGAAAACAAATCTCAGCCCTGCTTTTTGTTAGGCTGCTGACCCCGGGAAGGTACCGGGCTGCGTAGCCCCGCGTGTGGTGTCCCAATGGGCTCCGTGCTGCGCCGCTGTCAGACGACTGCTGCGTGGTTACTCTGCTTTGTTCCTCTGGCCTGTCCTGAAGCAGGGCTCCTGTTTGTCCTGTCCTGCAGCTTTTCTTGTGCTGGTCATGCTTGAACCCCAGCATGACAGTTCTGAGAGGGCAAATGCGGACAAAGCTATTGAACTGTCTGTTTATCGTTGCAAAGTGATGTGTCAGGTAGAAAAACTGGGCCAGACCCAGCTTGAGTCTGCCGCCCGCGTAATCACTGCTAACTCACTGAACTTCTGCTAACATGTCACCGGGATATAATTGAACTTTAGCTCAAGATAGCAAATCCGTGCTCCACCGGGAACGTCAGCTTCCCTACTGCTGTGCCATCAGTGACTCTTCTGCCTCTGGGGCTGCTGAAGTGGCCGAAGGGAGGAGTACGCTTGCTCGTGAGAGCTGGGAGAAAACAATAGCTTACAATCTAGCCTTCCTGCAGAGGGGATCTTAGCTCTGCTGGTTGAAGCCAGGTAGCCAGTGACCCTTGCCAAAACGATAGTAAACACACACTGGGGAGAAACTGCTGCCAGACCCTCCTCCCACCTGCCACCAAGAGAGGTGTCCGCAACGTGAGCACGGGTAAAACAAGCCTGAGCAAGGACAGAGCAGAGCCAGCTCTCGTGGCAGGGCAACGCGGGGGCGTCCCTTCGTTTCTGAACTCTGGGCCAGGAGGTGGGATCTCGTGTAGGTGTTGAGGCTTCTGTTTACCTCACAGCTCAGGCTGTAAGTCCCCATCTCGCTGCTGTGGCAGGCCAAGGCTTGGAGCCTTTTTCCACATGCCGCTGCCCATTAAAGAAATTTTTCTCATGTCTCGTGGTCTCCGAGACCACAGAGGAATGCAGGCAGCACTTTGACCAGACACGTTCCTCCTCTGGTACCAGAGTTCCAGAGGCCAGCAGTTCTCTTCTTCCCATGACCCTGGCAGCTTCCCATTCGCTCTGGTCACTGATTATAGAGCTGAGCAGAGCTGCAGAGAGCTAGAAATACTTTTTCCAGGTAATGTCTGAGCTCTGATGAGATTTTTATTTTTTTTAATAATTAAAAAATTCTTGATAACCGAGCCTCATGCCTTTCCTCTGCACCCCATACAGTTCTCTGTTGTAGTTTCTGAAGGGGTAGCAGGTCAGTTTTAGTGAAGGCCAGGAATGTGGCAGGTAAGGAATCTACGTGGTGAAGTTGAAAGAGTAAAAAGCGGATGGGTCTGATCTCCGGAAGGAGAAGGAACGTGTTGGCAACTACAAACGCAAAGGCCCTGGAATGAGAGACGTGTGTTGTTACTCACATGAAGATAATAGATCCACAACTTTGCAGCAAGCTGGGCTTTTTGTGCTAAAAGTTTTCCCTAGTGTGTTCCTAGTGATTTGCAAACTATTGGACAGCGATAAGAACCATAGCCCGTCCGGCTGCTGTCTTGTCTGTCTTCATCCAGCTTCAGCCATCTGCCCCGTCCTTGCCCAGGCAAATCTCTGCGTGCGGTGCAAGATCCCGCCCGGAAAGCGAGTGCCTTTTGCCCGATTGTCGGTGGCTGTTGCGGGAGGGCCGCCTGTAGGTGCCCCGATACCTCACCTTTCCGTCACATGGCTTCCGAAGTGGACGATGATGGTTGCCGTGGTGAGGGCAGCGGGATGATGCTGATGGTAGTGTGCGGCACCGAGTGAATAGCCTTGGCTTCGTGTGTTTGCCCGCCGACCCCAGTTCCTGTCAGCCAGCAGTGTCAGTACGGGGCAAGGCCTGAGTTGCAGCGTTGGCCGTTGCTGGGAATTGAGAGCAGGAAAAGCACCGGATGGGGGAGAGCAGCCCTCTGTGCATTGCGTTCCTGGCTGTTGCCAGATAAAAGATGGACTTAGCATAGGTAGCCATCAAGTCCCATGTTTTCTGTAGTTCTCCCCGCAGCACTGACCTTGCTGCACTTTCAGTGCGAGATGTTACGATCAGCCGCTCTCTCGGGCGGGATTCACAGCCCCCGGCAGCTCCTGAACTGTGTCGGCATCCCAGCGCTCCACGGGTGGTGTGATCCTTCCTCTGCCGATCCAGCTGGGGATGTGCGAAGGGATGTGCGTTACAGCTGGTGAGCTGGGAAGGTGCCCATCTGCTTGTGCCCGTTCTGGACCAAATTTGTTTGGCAAGGGTGGTAAAGTGCAGCTCTAATCTTCACTGTCCAGCTATGGCTTTTGGCTTAAGGGTGCGTGGACTGCCCCCATCAGTGAGCATGCCTGGGGAAATGTCTTGCAAGTGTCCTGTGACGGGAAAAATTTCCTGATGTGAATTTTGAGTTTAGTCTTTATTGAGTCCAGAGGAGGCCCCGGAGATGCTCCGAGGGCTGGAGCCCCTCTGCTATGGGGACAGGCTGGGAGAGTTGGGCTTGTTCAGCCTGGAGAAGAGAAGGCTCCGGGGAGCCCTTATAGCCCCTTCCAGTGCCTGAAGGGGCTACAAGGAAGCTGGGGGGGACTTTTTACAAGGGCCTGTAGTGACAGGACAAGGGGGAACGGGTTTAAACTGAAAGTGGGGAGGTTTGGATTGGATATCAGGAAGAAACTCTTCCCAGAGAGGGTGGTGAGGCACTGGGACAGGTTGCCCAGAGAAGCTGTGGATGCCCCATCCCTGGGAGTGTCCAAGGCCAGGCTGGATGAGGCTTGGAGCAACCTGGTCTAGTGGAAGGTGTCCCTGCCCATGGCAGGGGGGTTGGAACTGGATGGTCTTTAACTATTCCGTGATTCTGTGGTTCTAGTAAATACTCTGGTGCTCAGTAGGGCACCAGGAGCAGGCGGGAAAGAGAGCGCCAGGCGCTTTGCAGGCGTCTGCCGTGCGTGCTCCTTTCCTTGCATGGATTCCTGTAGTACAGCCCAGTTGTGCAAGGGCTGGGATCAAAAGCCTCCAACGCTTAACTGGATTCATCCAGGTTTTGTGCGAAGGCTTAGATGCCATGAAAACCAGAGGGTTTGCTTTTACTCGTGGGTAGCATGAAGCGTGTTAGACAGGCATACACTTAAGAAGGGCTGTTAGAGCATGGGAAAAACAGCAAGTGAAGCTTTGATAAAGATACAGCGTTAGGAAACCTGCTTGCTGCCTCCCTTTTTCTTCCCCTCTTCAAACGTTTTGCAAATAGTTTTCAGACGGCCGTTTGATCTTAAATTTGCGTGTCAGCGAAGGCTGTGCCATTCTCTCAGGAATTAGCAAATCGCAGAACAGGGTTAACAGGAGTGTGTTGTGGGCTGCTTTTAAATGCCTCCCTTGCATGAGCCTCAAAACTGCCCGGGAAATTTCTTGCTAAAAAGTTTATCTTAAAAAAGACCTGGAGCTATTTCAGGCTCATTGTTTCTTTTTTAGATTGCCTGGGTAGATGTGCATCTGTTTGATGTCAGCGGGTAAATTTTATCCAGAGGAGCATCTGTCGGGAAGCAGGGTGGATGGAAAATTTGGGTATATCTTCTATGCCGTGAGATGTTCTGCCCTTGAAACATGGCTATGAATGCATCGTGGTAGTTGATAGGGTATCAAGAATACATCTCATGCTCAGACTGGGCTCTTCTTAGTTTTTGATTTGTTTTGGGCCATACAATGACTTGGAAACGCCAAGGGCACGCTCAAGCGAGGCTGTGCAGCCTCTTGGCGTCTTGAACTTCGCTGCTGCCACCTGAATCGATTCATAGTTGTTTGGGTGTTTCTCCACTCCCTTCCCATATGTGAAAGGACTTACACAGCCCGGTGGTGTGAAATCCCCCCCAGGGAGGAGCGGCACACCGGTGGGCTTGGCGAGCTGGCTGCTGTGGGGCAGCGGTTAGTACTGGTGTGCAGCGCGAGCCTGGAGCTGAGGCTGGAGGGGACTCTGCCCTTTTAGCAGCGTATTTGTAAACACTGCTGAAAGGCAGGAGAGAAAGTGTCGGCCCCCACGAGTTACTCTGTCACATGAGGGTTTTTTGGGTTTCCGTTGGGATGGGATTTATGAGTGTTTGTCCCCTCTTGAAACTCGTACAGCCAGATCCTGTGTGGCAGGTTGGAAGTACATTGTCTGAGCTGGGGGGGACTTTTTACAAGGGCCTGTAGTGACAGGACAAGGGGTAATGGGTTTAAATTGAAAGTGGGGAGGTTTAGATTGGATATCAGGAAGAAATTCTTCCCGGCGAGGGTGGGGAGGCACTGGAACAGGCTGCCCAGAGAAGCTGTGGATGCCCCATCCCTGGAAGTGCCCAAGGCCAGGCTGGATGAGGCTTGGAGCAACCTGGTCTAGTGGAAGGTGTCCCTGCCCATGGCAGGGGGGTTGGAACTGGATGGTCTTTAAGGTCCCTTCCAACCCAAACCATTCTGTGATCAGAGGTTCCGTTCGTTTGAGGCTGGTTGCCTTCTGGCTTTGCTAAGTTCCTGGGCTGACGTTCGAAAGTACGGAAAAATTCCAGCTCTCCCCTCTGTATACACAGCGGTGCACGAGACCTTAGCTGGCTGGCCCAAATGACTCTGCAGATTAATGATTGCCCAGAAGAACTGGGCCTCAGTGTGAAAGGTTAGGTAGACGTATTCGCTGAGCTCAGTCCCGTCTCTGTGACGGACCTCCTGCGAAGAACTAGGGTAAACGGTGTGGGTTGGGGCTCTTCTGCGAGGAGGGTAGAGCTCAGCAGTGCTTAGCGAGCAGCAAACTGCCCCCCCGAGCAGGACAGCTGGAGAGCAGGACACCCCGAGAGCCGGCGTTGCCTTGGCCTCTAGGTCTGGGCGTACTGCGACATGAGGATCGGGCCGGGAATGAACTGTGGCCAGCGCTCGCTGCAGAAGGGTTGTCTCTCTGAAAGTCCTTGCCCGTGTGGTGGTCAGTTTTGCTCAAACACTCCTTGACACTTCAGGTTGATGTAGAAATGGCTGCTCTTCATTCTTCCGTCTTGCTCAGCCAAGACTAGGCCGGATCCTTCTTTCTAGCAAATTGTATCTGGGAGGTGGGATTTACGGATTTCTTTAGCCTACTGAGCGGTGTTTCGGTGGAAGCTATAAGAATATCTTTGTTGTATTTAAAATAAGTTTCTTTATAGTTTCAAAACCTCGTCAGTGTGCTTTTATTTTATCAATTTACTGTCTAATGATGTTGATGTTAGAAATTCTGAATTTGCTGTGCTAGACTGGACCCCATTAACCTACTGACTTCCAAGAGGTGATTCAGAAGGCAGGTAAAAAGAAAACAATCTTTAAGAAGCCCTTTGTTGCCACCAAAGGACTTAAATAACCCACAGTTATTTAGTGGGATTTTAGTGACAGGTTGTAGTCTGATGTTGGGCCCTCAATACCCTACGTGGTAGAACTAAGCCTTCTCATGACACAGGCTTTAATGGATTTGAAAGCTGAAAGTGGTTTGTACGCACTGTTTTTGCTGATCTTGAAACTTCACGCCTTGAAATGAATTTCAGAAACATTATTGACTACCTGTTTTGCACCCCTCCTCCCCGGTGCTGTGTGGTTTTTACGCATGGGCATTATTGTCTTCAAACGGAGAGGATGAAGAGTTAATTATTCACTTTTCTGAGGAAGTGGAGACTTGTACACATCTAAACCTTGTTTAAACATTGAAATCCACATTACTAGAATTCCCTTGCCCAACAGTTTTTGGCGTGGGCTCCAGCAGTGGCATGGGGTTAAAAATATGCCTGGGAATTGTATGGTCAGCAGATAGGTTCCTAATGAGAGCCAAGCAGCCTAAATCCACCTTGGGAAACAATGGAGGTGGAAGAAGGAATTTTGGTTAAAACTCCGGGCTTTGTTAGGGGATCAAAATTTAATTAAAAATAATCTCCCTTTGACGTGGTTTCCACACAGCACTCCCACTCCTCAGCCCCGGGTGGGCTGTGGAAGAGAGGCTATTCTGAACGGTGAGGGTTTGGTGGTGGGGTTTTTTTCCTGCACGATCAGAGTAACCTCCAAATGTGCCATCCCACATGATCTCTCAGCTGAAGCAAGTATAGTCAAATTCAGTTTAATTCTGAGGCTTAGAAACGGCTTAATTCTGCGCCCACTTTTTCAAATCTCAGGTATTTAGCTTTCTTCTGACGCGCTGCAGAAAGGCAAGCGAATCCAAGGGGAAGGGAAGCTCCATGAGCATCTCTGCGTGCGTGGCCCGTTCTTTGGTGCTGTGCGGGTGGCTGCTGCAGGCCAAGCAGATGCTGTCATCAGGTCTTCAAGCTTCAAGTTTCTCGCAAGAACTAAATAGCCTCTTTCTACCGTTTTTTGGTACCTCGCAGGGAGGAGCTTTGCGGGCACTCTGCACAGTCTGTGGCACAGTTGCAGGGTTCAGGTCCCCTCTGGGTCAACCACCACATCCCTTGGGTGGTTTGGTCATGTGTTTCTTTGCCAGTTGTATCCGGAGCCCTTCTCAGTCCCTGGGGTGAGACGGAGGTGTCTCCTATTCCAAGGAGGTTATAAGCTGTTGGAGCTCGATGACAGTGGGGAGATTGAGACTGGACGTCAGGAAGAAGATCTTCATGGAGAAGGTGGTGAGGCACTGGAACAGGTTGCCCAGAGAAGCTGTGGATGCCCCATCCCTGGAAGTGTCCAAGGCCAGGCTGGATGAGGCTTGGAGCAACCTGATCTAGTGGAAGGTGTCCCTGCCCATGGCAGGGGGGGTGGAACTGGGTGGTCTTTAAGGTCCCTTCTAACCCAAACCGTTCTGTGATTCTTTCCCTGGCCTGTGGGGGTTGCTTGGTGGATCAGAGGGGGTGAGTGTACCCTGCAGTTAGGCAGCTAACCCAAGTATGTACTGAGATCTTGAAACAGCACCTGCAGAGAGGACCGTGGGATCCACCTTCTTCAGGCATTTATTAATTTAGTGATTTATTTTTTTTAAATTATTTCATTTAGGCCCAAACTGCAGTTAAGCCCAGCTGCTGTTTTTGGTAGCTTTGGGCTCCATGGCTTCAGTATACCGAAATCCATGTATCTGAGAAACGGCATGCATGTACTTGTGTGACTGGGATGCGCTCCGTGCCGTGCTGTCGTTGGCACGCGGGTTGTGTCAGGGCGGGACTGGATGCCTCTGACTTGCGCTGGGAGGTTGCGGTTTGTCACCCGGGAGTCAAATGGTACTGTAAAGAGCGACTGGTGCTCGTGCAGGGCCAAGATCTTCAGGGAGAGCCACTGCTCTCTTGCTTTGCCTCTGTTGAAACTGAGAGCTCCCGCTGACTGCAGCAGGAGCTGCGTCAGTGCCGCAGACCCTGCGTGCGCAGGCTGCTCTTCCTTGGAAATAGCAGCTGGAGCTTTGAGCGTGGGGCTGGTGTCGGAGTGCACAGTTGTCTGGTGCCAGCCTACGGATGTGATGGTGACTGCAGGAGGCTGGAGGTAAATCTCAACGTTATCTGTTGTGAAACAGCAGCTCTGTTGTAATTTTGATGTGCAACTCTCTTTTGTTGGGGTTTTCTTCCCCTCAACGTATTACCTTATACATAGTAATCTAAGCTTTCTTCAAGACACAGAGGGGATGCGAAGACCTAGCGTTAAATGAAACTGGAAATTACTTTAATGAACTGATACAGGCTTTTCTCTTCCCTTTTTCAGTTTAGAGTTTCTATACCTTGGAGGGAATTTCATCACTTCCATTCCACCTGAATTAGCAAATCTGCCTTCTCTAAGCTACCTAGTTCTGTGTGACAACAAGATCCAGAGCATTCCACCTCAGCTGGCACAGTGAGTATTTATTGTCCTCGGCCACCAGCTGTAGTTAACTCCTTGAACCTTTTCTTCTGCACGTGTGGTTAAAAGCACCCGGGAGGAGGATCTGTTTGTCCTTCAGTTTGTTAATGTGACTAGACTGGAACAAGAAGATCCTTAGCGTGGTGCGCTGCAGGCAGACCATGAATGTATAATATGGACATCTCAATCAGAGGGTTATGGGGGAAAAAAACCATAACAGTCACCAAATATACACTTTAAGGTGAATTAATAGTACAGGGAGCCCTGAAAAGTACCTGGCAACTCGGAAAAGATTAAACCCCCATGCTACTGTATTCTTATGGTGAATGCTTGGTCTGTTTTTGTCTTTCACCCAAAGTGTTTTTGTGAGTGCCTTTGTGTTGTACCATCCCCTGTGTTCCCGTGGCATTCCTTACTGGCGGGTCTCGGAATGTTTTAGTGGTTGTTAGATCCTTCAGCACAGCTCTAGGGGATATAAGTTCCTGCTTTATCTGTTTCCTAATGGCAGAAAGACAGCACTGCAAGCTCTGTACAGGTAGCCTAAGATGGGAGGTGAAGAATTTTGTGTGCAGCACAGAGTTTTCTGAGTTGGAATTTGATGGCGTAGTGGGATTATTCCTGATGTACAATGTCCAGTTGTCTTATACTGGTTTGAGAGCATCCCTGGACGCTGTGCTGGAGCATTGCTTTGTGCTTCCTGAGAGAGGGAGAACACCTCCTCCAAAAGCCAAAAAACTGCTTGTCACCTGTGCTGATGCTAGCCTGACCTGACCTGGCTTAGCATTTTGAGATCTGGTAGTATCCCAGCGCAAGCTGATGCAGCCGCAAGCAAGGAAAACGCGGGGCTTTCCAGGGCTGGCTGCCTACCAGCAATCATCTTTAATGCATGAGGGAGAGCAGGTGACTTGCTCAGAGTATGGCAGCCACTGGGTACAGCGAAACATTATCTCCCCTGTAAGCACTCGGATTGTATGCTTTTGTTCTGTGCTGCCTTTTCTGGGGGGTGTGGGATATTGAGAGGGACAGAAGCATATTTAACAGTCATTCAAGTTTTCTAGGGCATTCCGGGTGCTGGAGTAGCAGCAGCTCTTTTAGCATGAATTTATGCTTTAAAAAGAAGAAAAGCCAAAGAAAAAGAAATTGGTGGGAGAGGGGAGAGTAATCAGGTCTGGGTGTAATGCAGTTGTGGATTGATTCTGCTTGCACATCTTGACTGGGTTTCCATCTCCATCCTCAGGCTGCATTCCCTGCGTTCCCTTAGCCTGCACAACAACCTGCTGACTTACCTTCCTCGGGAGATCCTTAACCTGGTTCACCTGGAAGAGCTGAGCTTGCGTGGGAACCCACTGGTGGTTCGGTTCGTCCGTGACCTGACCTACAATCCCCCAAGCCTTCAGGAACTGGCGGGACGCACAATTAAAGCTCGCAATGTTCCCTATGCTCCCAGTGATCTCCCGGAGAATCTTGTCCGGTATCTGAGCTTGGCCAGCAACTGTCCCAATCCTAAATGCGGCGGTAAGTTCACCTTCACTGCTCCGCTTCCTGCTTTTACCTGATGGGTTTTCTATCCCCATGACTTGCCATGACTTTAGTAGCTCAGCCAGGAGAGATGTGGTGTTGCCCCTGCTCTCCTGCAAACTTGTCTTGAAGGAACCTTGTTGTCATGGTTTAATGCCAGCTGGCA
>NW_010234977.1:0-2452 GCF_000690775.1 Eurypyga helias
TGAAACTGATGTAACTATGTAGGTACAAACTAGTCTGTTCCCATTGTTGTTGAAAGTTTGATGCACGCCAAACTAATTCTCTGTGAGTTTAAGGCAGGGGTCAACTTGGGCCTCTTTAGGCTTGGAGCGGATTCGACTAAAACCTAAGCTCTGCTTAGTAAAGTCAGAGAGATCTGTCTTCATCGCTGGCCGGCCTAGTTGGTCGCACATGAAACTGTAGAAAAGAAGTGCTGCTGCGGTGTATAAAACGAGAGCGTTTATTTAATGAGGAAATCTGTGAAATCTTTCAAGTGGACTCTGAGCTTCAGTGTCCATAGTTCAGACTATAAATTGATTTTCTGAAAATACGGGTGCTGTAGAAACAAGCTCCTAGGAGATAAGACTCAAGTTCAGTATCAAAAGTAGGACAGCGAAACCACAATTAACCTCAGGTTCTCTGTGTCCCTCTTCTTTTTGTTGGGTTGCTCTTGTAGGACCACATCTGCAGCTGGCTGTTGTAGCTCACGTGCTTTGAAACAGAGACTGTGGTGTGCTTTCTGCTCTGCCTTCCAAGCACAGTGTGACAGAGGAGATTATTCTTTCCATTCTTTTTTTCCTAGATGGAATACGATAGTCTGTGGAGGGCTGGTAAGGTCTATTTACACTATCTAATGTTGCTCATTTGCAGTCAGCAGCTGATGGTGAGGGTTTTCTTATGCTTTAGACTTACAGTGGGGTCTGGATTCTGAGTGAAAGAGCAAAAGG
This sequence comes from Eurypyga helias, assembly GCF_000690775.1. Classification (NCBI taxonomy): domain Eukaryota; kingdom Metazoa; phylum Chordata; class Aves; order Eurypygiformes; family Eurypygidae; genus Eurypyga; species Eurypyga helias. The sequence goes on from NW_010234977.1 coordinate 745, forward strand.
CTGCTCTGCTTTTCGTGTTGCTCCCTAGCCGTGGCGACTTCAAAACCAGAAGCACCTCAGGGTCGCTGATGCCATTTCCTGTTAGGGTACTGAAGGCAGCAGCTCTCCTAACCCGGAGCATCTGTTAGGACACACCCCTGGCTCCTACCATCAGGAGGCCGCTAGTACCAGCTGGTTGGGAGTGAAATGGGAGGCGCGACCCTCCTTCTGCTCCCACCTGGCTTTTGGTAGGACAGGCATCCACCTCAAGTGCCTGAGCTACAGAGGTGGTTTTCAGGTACGAACAACAGACCGTCAGGTGTGCAGAAGCTGCTGGATGTCACAAACACCCACTTTTTAGGTAACAAAAGTATCACCTTTACGGAGCTATTCTGGCACAGAAGTAGCCTACGCATCTCCTTGGTGTTATTTTGGATCCAACTCTATAGGCCTCGCTCCAGGATTCTGCCTACACAGCAGCACTGTGCCTGCTAACTTCAGTCTAAATTCCAGTGGAACTATTTCCAGAGCTATGACGAGTCACCTTCAACAACTGTACCTCTTCCAGAATCACCGTTTGTGCTGGCGGAGTTTATTTCCGCCCAGCTGTGCGTTCAGTCTGAACAGCTGACTTGGAAGCTTTTGAACCAAAACTCCCAAATTGAGAGGTGCAAATACGAGCGAGGGGCTTTCTCTCCAACACCTGTACCCAGAAGGGATAAATACTGGCCTCAGAAGGAACCCCTGTTATGTTTAAAAAAAGGGCAACTCCTGTGTTGATAATCGGTACCTCTGAACTGAGGACAGAGCCCCTCCTCCTTCCAGAGTGAGAGGCAGACACGTGTACACGCCTGGCTGCAGGAAGGAGCTGCCAGCTGACCGCCGGTGTGACCTACTGCTGAACACGCTGGCGGATTCTCACTCGGCGGCTTTCTGCTTCTGCCTGCAGGGATGCAGTAGCCATGACCTAAATCAGCCCTCTTCCTCCTTTTTTTTGTTGCCAGAAATTTTTCTGCCCTCTAATTTGCAACTAAGTGATGCAAGGGTGTCACTGTTTCTCCTTCAACCAAATCCCTGTACAGTCCAGAATACTAGGTTTGGAGTAAAACAGGCTAAATTAAGTGGATTGTAGAAATAGGAAAAATGACAAAGGCTGTTATCTAGGTAGAAAAAGCCCAGGATGTTATAAACTTGTACTGATCCAACTATGAAGTTACATTTGACCATAGGTGTGAAAAGCAATTACTGGTTATATTTTATATAGAGATCTGCTATTTTTGATCAAGTTCAGCCTGGAGAAGAGAAGGCTCCATCCTCACCACTTTAAAGAACTGCAACAGTACCTTGTAAAACAAAACAGTGGTTGTTTTTAAATCCACATCCATGTGCTGTTGTGGTATGACCTGAAATATACAGGCCAGCAGGTCGAGGGAAAGGATTCTCCCCTTCTACTCCTCTCTTGTGAGACCTCACCTGGAATACTGTGTCCATCTGTGGAGCCCACAACATCAGAAGGATATTGACCTGTTGGAATGAGTCCAGAGGAGGCCACGAAGATGCTCAGAGGGCTGGAGCACCTCTGCTACGGGGACAGGCTGAGAGAGTTGGGCTTGTTCAGCCTGGAGAAGGGAAGGCTCCGGGGAGACCTTACAGCACCTTCCAGTACCTGACGGGGCTACAAGGAAGCTGAGGGGGACTTTTTACAAGGGCCTGTAGTGACAGGACAAGG
>NW_010234977.1:2619-12755 GCF_000690775.1 Eurypyga helias
CGCCCCAGGGCAGGGGGGTTGGAACTAGATGGTCTTTAAGGTCCCTTCCAACCCAAACCAGTCTGATTCTATTCCAAAAGGTTTCTACCTTCGTGCAACCAGTCTGCAGTGTCGAGTTGTCTAACCTGTCCAGATATTACTGGTCCACAAACACCCATGTTTTGACTGTTGGGAGTTGCACACGGCAGCTTTGATGTGTGGGATTCAGCTCCCGTTAGCTGTTTATTTCACGATTTGGCATTTCTGGTTCTGTAAGGCTCTTCTGTGCATCACAACATTCCAAAATAACGACTTTGTAGGCTCCCTAGGTCCCGTAGGAAGACAAGGAAGTACAGTGACCAAACAGCAGCACTGTCAGGCTTGGCAGAGAGCCCTGTGAGGGAGCGTAACCTTCCCCGCCACGGCATCTGCTTCAGGCTCTGGAAGGTCTCTCTGCTGCACCAGTGCTACACCCTTTTTAGCAAACGCTAGAGAAGAAGCTTTTGGGGTTTCTATGGGTTTCATTCCACAATCCTATTTCCCCTTCAGAGCTTCTGACCCTGGTTTTGAGGTTGAGGCTTTTTCCCAAGAAGATAAATGGGCTCAAGAATGCTGAGGGTTTCAAAGGCTTGAAAGCGTGCACCAACAAAAACGTACCTTCTGCAGACAGGCCTGTCGCTCCCTGTTACCTTCCCTAGTGCCTCCTGGCTGACCGTCTTGGTGGGTCATCTGAAGCCCAGCTGGTCAGAGCAAGGCCTAGTGGCTTTGGCTGCAAAGCATGAAGTCTTTCAAGCTGAGGCAGAAGATGAAGATTTGTGTAAGAATGGAACGCATTGGGCAGCTTTCCCCTGCAGAAGTGCTCTCATCACCTCACTCCCCTCACAGGAGCTCTCATGCACATCCCATTACACAAGAATGCAATTAAACTAATTCTTTTTAGTGACTTTGTAATACAAGGTTCATTTTCTGCCATTCTTATGACTGGCATCAAATCACTGTACTCCACTCTTCGGCTGCAGCAGGCTATTCACTTGCCTCAAGCCAAATGAGGCTGCAGCGTCGGGTTCCTGTGTTAATACCTAGCCATGATGCAGTAGTAACCTCTGCAGGAGCGCTACTCAGTCTGCAACTGGCTTGAGGAAAAAAAAGCGTTGAGAACAGAGATGATTATGCTGCTGAGCAGTCGTGTTTTTGCATACAGGCAACCTCGCTGCTCTCCTGAAAGCCAGGGTTGCCTTGGCTTTGGTCAGTTGGGTTTAAAGGGAACTAGGTGCCAAGGTGCTCGAGGCATAGCCAGGGAGCTGCCAGCAGCTGGCACAGCACCGTAACTGCGAACATCACTGCCAGTGCCAGACGGCTTTTTACGGGCAAATTAGGGACAAGCGCTGGTTTTTAACTGTGACTTTAACACCCCACCACCTGTCATTGCTTCTTTCACGTTAAGGATTCCACGCTTCTTAAAGAAACGTAAAAGGGCAGCTTCATAGAAGTCATGTTTATATTCCTAACTGAAGCCCCAATTAGACTTGAAGACTGCTAGAATACCGCCGTTACCCACCAAAGGCAACATCAAAGAGGGTCTTTGCCTTCTGTCTGTGCTAGAAAACTCACACACAACTCTTAGGAAGAGCCACCTGGATTGTGTTTACAGCACAGGGGAAGGAAGCAAAGTGGTGACAAGACACCACCCATGCCAAGACATCCCTGGAAGTGTTCAAGGCCAGGCTGGATGAGGCTTTGAGCAACCTGGTCTAGTGGAAGGTGTCCCTGCCCATGGCAGGGGGGTTGGAACTAGATGGTCTTTAAGGTCCCTTCCAACCCAAACCATTCTATGATGATTCTATCATCTCCTGTTGGATTCACAGCCCCTTTCCACCCCACTGACCACCTGCTTCGTGAACCAGAAAAGCGTTCATGAAGGTCTCAGTTGTACAAACCAAAGGCAGACAGAACCACCGATGGAAGGCACCTGGCAAGGGAATTAGGCGCGTTTAGGCACTCGGGTTTGTCAGCGGCAACGCGTGGATTAGCCGAGTTGGTCAGACCAGAAGGTCCTTGCAATGCTTGGTGTCTGTGTGTTAAACCTCGACAGTGTCCCATCTCTGATGGTGGCCAGGCGCTACCTGTTGCCACTTGGCCAAGAACCCAGCGGAGCCGGCCTGCCTCCCGTCCCCCTCTGGCACTGCGGGGTTCAGCCAGGAGGAGCTGCACCGGCCTACCTACAGGCAGCGGGTGTCCACGGTTACACAGAAGCTGGACAAGTCGGAGATGCTGAAGCAGGCATGATCGTATTATGCAGGTGGTAATTAAAACCAGGCATGGTCTAGCAAAGCTTTCCCAACGCAACTTTCACAGTTAGCAGGGAAACATGTTAACACGGTCACAGCAGCGCTTCAAAATCCTTAAGGATAATCTGGTGTAAGGGCAAGTTTGGTTCTTCAGTAAGCAATTATACACCAAAGAAAGTTTTGCTTCCAACAGGTAAAGGGACCTCTTCATAAATGATTTTGAGATAAGGGTACTTCATAGGTAAAAACCAGTATTCCAAGTTGTAGAAGAGGTAAAACTGACGCTTCAAGATGACACGATCGATTATTTTAAAAATATCCACAAAAAACTCTCCCACTGTCCGATGTGGTTTGAAGGGAGAGTAGAAGTCTCTTACAGCCGCTGCCAATGACTTGTTTCCTAGAGGTCCAAAAATAGATGTTTCATTTCCCAAATAAATAGGTTCTCCGCTGAATAAAATGATGCTGGTATAGTTTGTTTGTATCTTCTTAAAGACAGCTCCTAAGTCGGCTAGCTTCTGGTATGTTCTCAGTATAAATTTAGAACATTCATAAGCGTCAAACCATACGACCGATCGTTCATCGGGACTCGCTTGAACCCGCCAGGTCTCATAGTAAATGCCAGTCTCGTTGTCGTACTTGACCCACTTTGCCATTTCATTAAACATGGTTCCTGTAAGAGATGAAAGGAAGTGTCACACAGACAAGGTAGCAAATACATGTCCCAAAATATTCTCCGTTTATTCCGAGGCTCACCTCCCTTCCCTGCAAAAGTTTACCGACATTCCCTAGCCACGTAAAGACACAAGGCTTAGGCTGGAGGGAGAAGACATACCCCACTCAATAAACTGTATTTACATGTAGGTTATTTAAACTCTAATTCATTTTTTCTGCCCCCTTTCCTGGCACTATACCACAACATCCAAACATCAGAGAACCATGACACTTCCCATTTTGTCGTATCCATGTAGGCAAACGGGGCGGGTAGTACAGCCTACAAGAGATGCTGACAAAGTACTCGCCAGTGCAACAGGTGTTTCAGCACTGCCCCAAGTTTTAACTAAATTCGGCAACTCAGCGCAGAAGCTTTCATGTCTCTCCACACTGCGACAGCCTGCTGTTAGTATTATTGATGCAGCCTTCCAGTACCTGAAGGGGCCTATAAGGAAGCTGGGGGGAACTTTTTACAAGGGCCTGTAGTGACAGGACCAGGGGTAACAGGTTTAAATTGAAAGCGGGGAGGTTTAGATCAGATGTCAGGAAGAAATTCTTCACCAAGAGGGTGGTGAGGCACTGGAACAGGTTGCCAGGAGAAGCTGTGGATGCCCCATCCCTGGAAGTGTTCAAGGCCAGGCTGGATGAAGCTTTGAGCAACCTGGTGTAGTGGAAGGTGTCCCTGCCCATGGCAGGGGGGTTGGAACTAGATGATCTTTAAGGTCCCTTCCAATCCAAACCATTCTGTGATTCAGCAGCTCCTCAGCCAATCAAGTTGAGCTACGCCAAATGACACCAGCAGGATGTGAAGACCTGTAAACATAAAGACCTTGAGGGTTATTTTTGTTATTTAGAACACAAGTATTCTGATGTTGGTGATTTCACAGCTGGAACGAGGAAGACATCTCCAACTCAGCTCATCTCTCCGGGTGATGTATCTGCCTCCGCAAAACAGAGCTGAAGCACAGGGCTAATTTTCCTTCTTTTGTTTTTTCCCCGTAGTCAGCACTGCACCTCAGCCTTGCCCTTCCCGCCCTCTCTTCCCTCAGTCACGGCACAGGGTACAACCAGCTGACTCAGACCCACTAGCACCTCACAATCACAGCACGAACAAATGTTGCAGATTCCTCTTCTGCAACACGTCAGAAGATGCAGTCAGACGACAGCTCGCAATCGTGAGAGTGTTCCCAGCCACGATCACTCTTCGCCCGCGAGTGTCACTGCTGTGGGTACAGTAACCGTGCTCAGTAGCTGCTGAGACAGGCAAGACCGTTGCAAGCCGAGAGGCTAGCAGCAGTGACCTCGCAGTTGAGGGGTGGCAGACATCAGACAGATCTGTGTCACTAACACCGCCCTGCAGACAACAACCAGCCTCTTTCACTAGGTCAGGACCACTGAAGAGCGCTGCCTGCCTCACGTGTCCCCCCCAAACAGGCTGCGAAGGCCAGATGGCTGGGTCTGCTCTTCAACGGAGAGTAAACATGCCTCGCAGTTGCCCAACGGAAAGGCACGTGGGCAAGCTACTAACTTAGAGCAACTCCAGCTCTGCACATCCACCTCCTAGGCTACCCTGTTACAATTCTTCTCCACACCACACGTCAAGAGCTTTTGGGCTTCACAGTAAACATAACAATCATTCTGTTTAGTGAAAGTGTTGGACACTTTCTTTTTTTAATTGCCCATGACTTGGTTTAATAAAATAGCAAGTCGTTAAATCCGTACCAAGAACTGTACTTGAAACTGTAGATGGGCTTGAACTCCCCTCTGTCTTGTCTAATTCCTATCAGATTACCTTCCTAATGTGTACTCCGTAAGACATGTTATTGAAAAGGATTTGTCTCTCCTAACGAGACCAAGATGGACTTCAATATGAAGTTCTGGCCTTAACATCTTAAACAAAAATATTACAGGTTAATGCATGGCTCCCAAGATATCTGTTGGAAGATGCCTCGACACTCAAAAAATCACACTTTGGATATTCGTGCCCTATTTCCACAGAAGAAACACACTCCTAAGCAACACTAACCTGGTCAATGGGCTTTAAAATTCAGACAAATCCAAACTCTCAGAGATGCTACCTTCCTAAAAGTTTTGTGGAAACAGGAAGCGAGAGAGACTAGGAAGACCGTGATGATGCCTCCACAAGACACCAGCATAACCTCACCCTTCTTGGGCATCAAATAATCCTCACAGGCAGGAAGCATCACAAGTTCCACAACCGTATGAAACTACTTACCGTGGTGTTTATACAAAAGAATCCAACCCTGTCAGGCATCAGAGACTTCAGTCATGAGCTACAAACCCACAGGAAAGCAAGTCTGCTTATTTCATTGCTCGTTTCAACGTTCAGTATATACCAGGAAGCTACTCTGGTGGTCACCTACGTATTTAGAGGTTTAAACCCTGGCTTTGTTCTAGGACATATTGTGCTGGGTTCAGTCAGGAAAGAGTTAACTCTCTTTACCGTGGCTGCTAGGAAGCTGGTCCTGGATGCAGAGAGCAGCACTGATAAGTTCTTAGCTGGCGCTGGGGAATGCCTGCACCAGATTCAAGGTCTTTCTCCGCTTCTGATCCTGCAGCTGCGTGCCCAGCTCTCGCTGTCTCGCTACAGGCAGTGCTGGGACACACAGTTCAGGCACCTGACCCCAACTGACCAAGGGAGTATTTCATCCCATAGTACGTCATGCTCCGGGCAGAGGTGAGGAGGGGGGCCCGGAGCCATTACTCCCTCCCTTACTCTCTCTCGTTCACTGCTGTACACTTGCTGACCCTCACCCTGACTCCTGCGTTAGCTGCTTCGCTAACTCCTGTGCTGGCTCATTCGTGAGGGAGTTGGTGGGTTTGTTATAGGGACAGAGACCTATTACTGAGGGCATCTGCACAGTTTTTATGACACATAATGGGGGAGATGGAAATAGAGGTTAATACTTCTTATGGTTTTGAGGCCATTTCTAAATATGCCTTATTTGTTTGCTCAGCAATGTGCACGTTTTCAACAGTTTTTCCATCTCAGCAGTCATCTGCCACCTCACAACAGAAGGCTTTGTTTTGGTGAAGCCAGGTGAAAAGAGTCCATAACGGTTCTGTATAAGCTGTTTTGCTATTTTTACACTCAAGAGACTCGAGTGGTTTTGCGCAGCAACACCAAATGACTCTCACTTAACAGCTCTTCAGGGTATGTTGTTCAAAAGGCAGCAGCCTCATACCACAAAGAAAGCGCAGGAATAATATTTCACTATGAAATTAGCATCAGTGACTAACGTTGCGAATAACCCACAAGACATAAATTAAAAGATACTTCACTTGAAGACAAGGCTGACTCTGTATTTTATGGCATTAGCACCATCCAAAGCATCTGAAACCTACCTGATATTGTGGTCATGAGAACTAAAGTTCCATTTTCCTTCCAGTGTGCATCATCTATTCCTTCATAAAAGCAGGCAGCTCCCTGGTTACACCAGAATGGCGCATCCATGCCAGGCCGGAGATGCGGAAACGTGCAGTTCCCAAGCTGGAAGAGCTCATACCACTCCATTGTGTAGTTTTTGCCTGTCAGAGCGCTCTTGAAACCCACAGCATCGTGCATAATTTTCTGGAAAAGCAAAAAACCACATATTTTAATATAAAACCAACTTCAGCCTGACCTGTACAGAAGATAAAGACAATTGGGAGCTGTTATATAACGGTGAGAAGAGGGGAAGGAGTTCCTACAACATCTTGGATTCAGCAGCATCGATGCACAACATATGAGACTGCATCATCCACATACTTCTGTCACAGAGTCATGCTGTTTCAGTGCCTGTCTGTCCATCCACTGTAAATTCTGTTATTTGGAGGCAGATACTCAGTGGGAGCTCACCAGGAAAACTCAAGCTTACTTCTAATTCCTTAACCTCACAAGCGTATCAAAGAAATAAAGAATAGAACTGAGTTACAGAAAAACAGATCTTAGTAATGAAAGCCACAAAAGGGATGAAATAGATGTTTACTTTAGAAGCTGTGTATTAAATACATAAATTCAGTTCTAATTTAACAACTAAGATAATGATATTTGAAGCTATTTCCATTTTGACTCTGCGTGCTTGGTTTTGATGTTGCTATTTCTTTATTCATTAGGGATCATGCTTTGACGCTTAACTATAGCTACAAATATCAGTAAAGTTGTGATTCTTTCATATTTGCATGACTCTGTGAATTGAGACTTTAATTCAAGACTGATCATAATACCCAAGAAAAACGCTCAAAAGCAACCAACCATTCTGCCAGCTAGCTGTCCACTCCTGACATCCATCCATGATCATGCAAATACCTAAGTTTTTTAACTACAGAAAAGTTAATACACTAAGTGAGCATTTCATCAGACATAAGGGGATAAATAAGCGTAGTTTCTTGATGCAGTGCTGGTGCAGAAAAAAAAACAAAAAAGACACCCAAAATGTAATGGTGTGTGTATACAAACACACCCAACATGCAGCTCCGTGCAGGAGCACATTCAAACCCACCGACAGTGCTGCTCATGCTCTTTTCTTTAGCTGAGCTAAATTCTCTAACTTCTGTTTGAAACTTCCTGCTCTTTTGGTATCTTTCCTACAGACAGCCTAACTCCTATGCTCCAGTTCTCTTCCCTACAAGCATATGCCAACCTTACAGCCCCCATTCTTGACACCTGCTGTTGAATTCAGCTGGATTTGCCACTATAACTTTGTTAACGAAAACCACCACCTTACCAAATGTCCCAGTAGGTCCCCATATTTGAATTCCCATACTGGAGCCTGTAATCGATACACTTCAATGAGATCCTCTTCTTTCATAACTGGAATGGCAGAGCCAGTGGGACAGAAGGTGTAACGAGCTTGGCAGTAAGGATCGGTTTTCGGACGGTAATCAAAGCGCCTGTGTTGAGAAAGGGAAGCACACACCGTGATAAGCACAGCTTCATGGCTGGAGGAAGTGTCTCGTGGCTTTCTAAGGGCCTGAGCTGGAGAGCTCAAGTGTGCAGCCACCCTCAAGACAGATTCTGCGATCCACAGAACCTTTCAGGTTGGAAAACACCTTTAGTATCATCAAGTCCCACTGTTAACCTAACACTGATAACAGCACCATTAAACTATGTCCTTCAGCACCTTACCCACATGTCACTTAAAGACCTCCAGGGATGGTGACTCAACCACCTCCCTGGGCAGCCTGTTGCAACACGTGACAACCCCTTCAGCGAAGAAATTACTCCTAATATCCAATCTAAACCTCCCCTGGCACAACTTGAGGCCAGTCATTGTCCTATCATTACCTGGGCGAAGAGACCAACCCCCACCTCTCTGCAACCTCCTTTCAGGTAGCTGTAGAGAGCGATCAGGTCTCCCCTGAGCCTCCTCTTCTCCAGGTTAAACAACCCCCAACTCCCTCAGCCATTCCTCACAGGAGTTTCTCACTAGACCCTCCTAGATCCAGGCGCTGCAACACTTGAAGTACGCAAGTTAGGAAGGCTGCTGAGGTGCACATCTGCAGAAACGGGACTTAGGGACTTCAGACTTGTGAATGCAAGTCATGTTGTACACAGTGCTGGTAGCTGAGGAGTGGTGGGCATGATGGTACAAAGGGTATCTTACACTGACAAAATCAGACATAAATGGTGGGTAGAGGATGGCTTCAGATCGACCTCAAGAACATTGTCCTATCAGTTCATCTACACAGGAATTGACCAGTTTGATCTGGGAAACTGTTCTATAGTAATAGCTCTCCAGATTGGGCTATTTTCACTCTGGAATATTGCCAATATCAGAAAGAAATATTCTATTCCTCTCTGCTCATTTAGATAAAGAGGCCTAAGACCCTACAATTACTGTTTCCATTCATCATTCCTATTAAACCTCAAAAACCGAAGACCGAATCTGCTTACATATCACACTATATACAAACAGCAAAAAACATTTATTGACGGGTGTTCCTTTCCCAATTTCCTTCAAATTCACTTACTGTATTTCAGTTAAAACAAGGTTCCTAAATTCCTGTTACCAAGACAGGCTGGCATAAACAGCTTGCCCAGCACACAGCCTCAGAGTCTAACACAGTTGCCCAGGGCTGCCGAACGGCACAAATACTACAGCCACGAGATGACTCAAGGACACAGGACTTCCTGAGCCATAGTGAGGCCAGTAGCCCTGCAGAGACACCACAGATTTTCCTTGTGGACTTCTACTCCAAGCTTGCTGGGTACTTTAGCACTTCTGATTTTATTTTGTTACAGTGGAGAAAGGAGGGGAAGGAGGGGGAAAACAGTATGGCTGGAAAAAAGAACATATAGAAAACGAAGACTTAAGGCCAGTCCCACATTTGAGCCCTGTTTCTAAATTGCACATCTTAACTTTTCAATTTACCCTCCCTTTCAATTTACACCTTGCATGTCACAATAACGTTAAGAAGCACTGAAATAACACACTTCTGAGTGTCTCACACTGACGGGCTTGTACTCATCATCCCAAGACACAGCCTTGCAGCTACGGAACTTGCTGGAAAACCCAACTCGTGACTGCAAGATTGGCTCCTTCTGGCATCACCTGATACAGACTTAACTGCTAGGAATTACACAACAAACATTTGAAACTTCAGGCGTGCATTAGACAGCAGTTAAAGTGTACCGCCTCCCTTCACACACAGCAAACCCACGCCAAGTACACATGCCAGCGTAGTCCTTCTCCTGAGGGGGCTCGTTTCATCGGCGTAGCCAAAGCCGTAGCTACTCGCTCCCGTGCAAGACAGCCACACGCACCCTCCTGCTGTCCCCAACAGCACCAGGGCGTCTGGAGCTAAGGCTGGTCCTGAGCAGCAAAAGGAATGCTGTACCGTTTCAAGAGAAATAGAAACTTGAATTTAAAAAATAAAATAAATCACAGCCTGACTTCCTCGTCCCAACCTTTTCCTAAAACGGAGCATCTTTAAAGCAAGGGCAGTCGTCCCCACTGCTGACACAGGGAGTGCGGCTCTAGGCCAGGGACGGGACACCCGTTCCCCTACGCCTGTGAGGTAAATACACCAAACCCCACAGTGGCAGATACTCCGGGAATAAAAAGAGGACGTTCTTCGTGGCCTTTTTTTTAGCCTAAAAAATAAACAAACAAACGGAATACGAAGAGGAGGAAGGAGGCGGCGGCGGGCGGG
>NW_010234978.1:0-3746 GCF_000690775.1 Eurypyga helias
TTCTATGATTCTATGAAACAGTAACTTAAGAAACTGTGTGCATGGTTTAATTTTACACACAGAAATCCCTGCTCAAGTAAGGCAACATAACTATAGTAACACAGATTGTAGATTAAGATCCAAAATATCTTCTTTAGACAAGGTATATTTGATTTTGCAGCACTGAATATATGTGAAAATAATAATAGATCCGGATTTTAGTAGATTTTTCTTTAACTCTTGTTAAGTTGCTATAGTGCTTCTATACCACTTTTCATTCAAATAATAGTTTTAATCAATATCTCACAGTGCAGAAAAAGTGTATTCTATCTCTGCCAAGACTAGTTCATAAACTGTAGGAATTTTTCTTCATTCTTATTATTCTTTAGTCAGCACAAAATAGAAACTTTTATTTCATAAGCGCAGACAGAGTTTTTGCTGGACCTACAGCTAGTGATCTGATCAAGTTTTTAACCTGAAAGATATACAGCTTTAAAATAGCATATCATCTTTTCATAGTAAGGACACTTGTCCTTCAATTTTATCTTCTAAATTTAGGAAGCAATGTCAAGTTCTATGGGGAAAACAACAAAAATAATGTAATTATTTTTTAAATATGCTGAAGAATTCTCAATTAGCCAAATATTTTAACCAATTTTACACTTATACATAAGATCAATCCTACTGAGAAACCAAATACAGGACCTTTGGGTATCTTTAAACATGCTGATAAGAACCTGTAGAAGTTCTACTGCTGCTAGAGCACAGAACATTTCAAAGCTTTTTGAGGTTTTCTCAAGCGTCACAGACTTAACTAAGAACAATTTTCTTAAGGTCAAGACAAAAATACCTAATAATCTCACTCTAAGATAAGACGAGTTTTGAATATCAGATGAAATTTCCAAATGCGAACTCTTGCATCACAGGAAACCGCTCAAAAAAACTCACACTGGTGTTTCCACATCGTTCACATAAGCATTCATCCAGGAAGTGAAAGAAGGATTGGGACTTTCATTTCTCCTATGTATCAGTATGGAAAGTCTTTTGCAGTCTGATCTGAAACCGTTGACTTCTCCCTTTCATTATGTCTTTTTTCTGCTGTTGGAGGAGAGTCAAACAGAACTAAACATGAAATGAGGTGAAGTATGTCAGTCGGAGAGTACACAGGGAAGCATTAACCTCAGCTGGGGTAAATTATCCTTTTTTTCAGCAAAGCTCACTGAGCTCTGGGAACATTCCCAGGCTGAAGGACTGCTGTGTATTGCATAAAGATGTCAGAGAGAAGTGGCCACTTAACTACAAGGGGCATGCTTGCTGAAATTAGGATAATTGCCCTAGTATTGATTAACAGTGCTGTAGACAATGCACAGCTAATGAAGTATCTGCTGTCTCATAGCCAATATCATGAAAGAGTTCTTTCTTACATCTCAGTGTACACATCAGAGGCTTCTACATCCTTGAGAAAGAAAGAAAGGTAAAACTTAGAGGGAAAAAAAGATGGGGTTAATTAATTGAGAACACATAATACATAAAACAAAGTGATAGATTGACACTGCTTTGTAAGTAACTAAAACTCCTCCAGGAAATATCATAGGCAATTCAGTTAGGTTTTTCATACATATGTTCAATCTGTACACATTTTGCTTCAAAAGTTTAGTGTTATGTATATGTGTCTCTTACATATATGTATGTTTGTGTTCTAAATCTATGAAACAAAAGAGGTGCAAGTGCACTTCTGGGCTCAAATAGAAACTATTTAAAGGCTCTTCTGTGTTGTAGAGCACCTGATCTGAAACAGACTAATAATCAGCTGGAAGACATCAGTTTACTAGTATGCCATTTTCCTGAAGTTCTTTGGAGAACATTAAATATCTTCTTGGCTGTCCTGTATGTACTGTCAGGGATTCCTGTGACTCCCTAGCAGATGGGTGGGAGAAAAAGCAGAGAAGCAGACATCAGAAACCCAGTCAAGGAGTCATGGATAAAAAGAATGGAGAAACAGTGGGCACACAGCAAAAGACACAGACTCCATTTGGTCCAATCGTCATCTGCCATTGTAAAGGTAGAAAAATAATACTTCACTTACAGGGAGGGGACATCTTCCAGTCCCCTAGAACTTCCTCTTTTTCCTTGGATATCAATGCTTTAGAGACCTGTCAGGTAAGGTTTTATCCTATTCCAGCCTAACTCTGTTGTGGGATATATCCCTATCCAAAACTAAGCTCTGAAGCAGCCATGCCAAGGGACTGTAGAGTTACATACTTCCTCTCTAGACAGCCATTTGTCCATATCACATTCAATATTTAAAAATGTGCTACTTTCAGGTTTTGAGGGTCCTTAAATTTGCAGAAATGGAACAGTCTCACTTTAAAAGTTATCATCTTCAGTTACAGGTCCTTGTACAAGTCTCTGTTACAGTTCTAAATTCATGCAGGTACAACCAAAAGCTGAGCTGACAAAGTATAAATAGGAAATCTTCTCACTGAAAACAGAAGGATCCTTGGAATGAAAAGTAAATGCTACTGGTTTTTAAGGTTTTGTTTGTGCTGTCTGCCTTCGAACGTATTTGCTGCCTATCCATGTGTGAATAAAATGCAACAGCTTGTGAACAAATAAGGCTTTTATGCAATTTGTTAAAGGTTTCTGAAACTTTGTTGCATTCTCTTTTTGATTACAAGATGAGGTCTAGGTGATGATGACCTCTTTCTGTGTTAAAAGTCTTCAGAGACTTCAGAGAGTGTCTGTAGAAAGGTTTTTAGCACCATGAGGGTGAACATATTTCCTTTCTCACATATGCAGTTTGCAATGCTGCCATTCATCTGAAGAAAGGTCCTCTCTTTCCCCCTCCATCTGTTTCACCTTATGCACACACAAAATTCACACTAAGTCAGAAGGAAAGGGAAGAGATTCCATTATATATTGCTACTTCTCCATTCGGTTTTTGTATGATATAGACCCTGCTGTATTTTTTTTTTTTTTACCTTCCCCTGGCCTCTTAGAAATTCAATTTCTTCTGTCATTATAATCAACCATGTTCAGACTTAGTCAAGAAATACACATTTCCCAAGGTCAGATTTTTAAAGTATCTGGAACTGCATATTACCAATCTCCAGACAAGCCATGGTAGGAGGCTGTGATTAGACAGGGATCATCCAGGTCATTTTCTTAAGTGTGTGACATGGCTGCTGTGATCCTGGTTACATATGTGAAGTGCCCAACAGCATCCCAATTACATACTGTTCTAGATTATAGCAGTGCAATATGGATCGATATATACTGGTTATTGAAGCATCCAGTCTAACCCACCTAGGCATGATTGCTACCTGCTTTATTCTTAACAGTGGTGAGTGAGTTGGACGACATAAATAGTTTGTCCTAAAAGAAGAGTATTCCTGAAGCCAGCTCTTAGGGTCCATTTCCCACTTCTGCTATCAGTATCCTGATAGCCACTTGCCTAAAGCTTTGACTGCTGGCCATTGCCTCACTTTGGACTGACCAGCAGTGAGATGCAGGATTCCCAGAGTGAGATGGTTTTCTTCCCAAATAGCTTGCTCCCTTTAATCATACTTCGGCTTGTTCCTTATTTACTAATGTTTACTACAGTTCCTCAGCAGAAGTTAAATAGTCGCAAGTCAAATCTGTGCAAACCAGCTGAAATCAGATCATCAGTAGGAGCAAACATTGGGGGATGTGAAGTTCAAGGGCAGCCTTCCCTGCAGCGACCATGAAATGGTGGAGTTTGGAATCCTTACGGAGGTGAGCAGGGT
>NW_010234979.1:0-302 GCF_000690775.1 Eurypyga helias
GATTCGTCAAGCCCTGCCTGGCTAGTGAAGGAAGGAAGCGAAGATACGTAGGTAGAAGTGTGACTGCTGTCAAGCAGAGTTTTGTGATCGCTGCGTGCGGTGGTCTACAAGGATTTGGGTGAAGGATGCACAGGAAGGGTCAGGGAGCTGCCCCGACTGCCTCCCAGGGCACCCCAGGCACGATGGTTATGGGAGCCGAGAGCCTCCCCTTCCCCCGCAGGAGCCGGGGGGCATCTCATCACCACTTTTAACTCTGCAAGTACTAACTGACCCCAGTCATGGGGGAGCTGACTCTTAATGCT
>NW_010234979.1:312-30943 GCF_000690775.1 Eurypyga helias
GCTGATCATCTAAAGGACGTTTGGTATTTTATAATTTAGGTTCTGATTTTCTGACAGAACTAGGATGGAGAATTTTTTGATCGTATAAAAATGTTTGGATTTTCACCCCCACTTTCTCCTGCCTTTGAAGAAATACATACGTGTGAAGTTGAACACGGCATGATCAGTCCCTTCATTACTGAGCCACAGCGTAATGAAGCCTTTCCCCCATTTTATCTGTAATGTTACACTTCTCACCTACAGGGAAAATCAAATAATTCTACCCACTTTTCACTCTGTTTTCATCCAGGAGGAGCGCAACGCCTGTGAAACCTTCCCCCAAACCTGCTTCTTCCACGAGGTCTGTGAGACATTAGGCTGAAGCTGCTAGAAACAGTTTTACATTGCTTGTAGGTGGTATTGATTTTGCTACGCTACCTATTTATTTGTTTGTGCTTCAGTTTATGAGCCCTTCAAGGAAGGGTCTATGTCCTACGTATTTCTGTAGTGTGTTCTGGCATGGTTGGAATACAGGAGGGCTGTAAACCACCTGTCTCTTCGGTGGCTGTGCAGCCAGGAGACAATTACGTGTATCATGCCGGTGCCCTCCCCGCCCCACCAGCTGCCTCGGGTGAGCTGAAGAATAAAGTGATTTTGGTTGTTGCCAAAACGAGCCTTTTTCAGTAACGTGTGGCAAAACAAGCGACGTGAAGACACGCGTGGCCACGAATAAACCAGTCCTCCCCATCCAAGCACACATGCAGACATGTTCTTAATTGCTAATAAAGTATTTCAGAGCACCCGATGCCCACGTGTTACTATGGATGAGGCTGCCAGACAGGTCCAGGTGAACCTGCAGCATTTCTGTCTGACCTTCTGTCAGGGACCAAATTTGCTAAGTTTACTGGGACCAACAGAGACGTGAGACTCGAAGTTGCTGTCTAATTGAGGAGAGCTGTGCAACAGAGTGGATTACCACCAGCCATTTCAGACCCACAGGAAAGCTGGTGGTGTCTCCTGCGAGGTACAAGCCTGCAGATTGCACAGTAAAATATGTCTATTAGAAACAGCTGGATAACAGACGGACCAGACTAAAAATGTGAAAGGTGTCCTCAGGCTCTACGCCTGTTTTTCACCCCCATATCACAAGACATTGCATGTTACAGCCGAAACAACTTTTCAACAGATCACAGTGTCCTGGAAGCTTTGAGATACCTCTGACTGGAAATCTGTCACAGGGGAGTCTCGCACAGGAGGAGAGGATGGAGCTATGCCTAAAAACCAGCTCTGGATACCTGTTCCTTTTCATTTTATACATCGTACCTTGCTTGTGACTGCTTGCACAAACAAAAAAATGACTGGTGCTTGCCAACAGCTTCATTAGTGCTGTTGTTGGATGGTTTAAGGCCCAATGTGTTGACACTGTTCTCACAGCAGAGCTGTGTCCTTACCCTTCCTCACGGCCTCTTTTTCCATCCCTTCCTTGAATGTGCTTAGAACAGCATCCACCTCTTCCAGTGCCAGGAACCCAGACGCATTGTTATCCCACCTTTCAAAAAGAGCCTCCAGAAGCAGTTTCCGTCGGGCCAAGCGAGACATGTGACGAACCTACAAGAGAGGAAGAGCTGGTCTGTGATCTTGTGTCTACACAAGTATGGAAACTGCAGCGGTCACCTAATGCCCGTGGGCCAGGCCAAATCCATACGCAGACAGCTCAGATCTGGAGATGAGCCATTAAACCTGGGAGATATTTGGAAACACTAAACACAGCCGACAGTTCAGTTTTATCAGCAGAGTCAGCACTGCGGAGGGTTATTTCACAGTGACCCAACGCAGCCCATGCTGGATCTAAGGTGAGATCAGCTCAGGGACGTGGAAGTTTCCCAGGATACAAGTGCCTTCTCAGCAAGGACTAACCACAGCCTTGTGAGCACAACCCAAAGATGTGCCAGTCTGTATTCCCATGCATTGTTACTGTGCTGGTGCTGCCCTGCAGTGTGTGGGCTCCAAGTAAATGCATGTACCATCTGTCCTTTAAAACCAGCCTGCACAGCGTACAGTGAGAAATGGCTGGCTGGAATTCTCTCAAAGGCCAAAATACTGGCAGCGTGTGTTGTGTTCAGCTGAGGACAGAAGAGCCGTCAGATCCAATACCTCATCCAAATTAGGTCAGCAGCACAGAGGGAAACTAGAAAGAGATCGGAGGAAAACGCAGATCGAGGCTACTACGGACAGAGCCACCACGAAATCCATCTGTACTCTGAAGTGACACAGGGCACCCCGGTGCTGAAGGGGGTGTTTTTCAACACATGGCAAGAGCACCTTGTAACGTAAAAGCCAAGAAGCACGTGCACGTTCACATACACACAGCAAAACCAAACACGCTTCTTCTAACATCCTCCCTGAAACATCCACAACCTCACATGTACCTGCCGGTGCAGTAGGTCAGAGATGAGGTTCTTGGCTATTACAAAGGTGAATAAGCAGAATGGAATGTTTTGAGCTCTTTCACAATTAACTATCAACCTGCTGTCCCACTGAATCCAGCTCTAGAACAGACAGACAACCTCTTACAGGATGAGTCTGTCATCACTTCCAGAGCTAAAGGCTAGGGAGGGAAAATCCGTATGAAAGCAAAGGGGTAAAAGGCCTCTTGAAGGGAATGCAAGGCTGCAAATGAAAAGTTCTGCCAGCGTGAGACTGAAAGCTGACTGTGTCAGATTCTGCAGGCATTGGCTTGTTTTTGTTTGGACATGGGATCAGCAAAACTTATCATTATTTACTTTTTCTAGTTGTTCCATTTTTTCCTCTTCTGTCTGTTCGTATTCTTCCTTGATGAATGCAGTAAGTCTCTCCACGGTAGGCAGAGAAATGTCCTCACCAACAAATGTCTCCATGAGCTGTACGAACTGTGGCAGGTTGAGGCAGCGTTCATCAAAGGCACTCCTAGGAGGAGAAGCACGGCGCTTCTGAATCTCTGCCACGATGGGACGTAAGTCTGAAAGGCAGAAAGCGCCGTGAAGCCAAATGCTGTCCTAAAACCAGCCACGCGGCAGATATCAAAGCAGTCCTGAATCCTGCCCTTCCTACCCAGTGAAAGTATGGCTGAACACGGACCGACTCCATCCTGACTACGGGCCTTAATCTGCTTACGCTTTCGAATAGCATCCCTTCAGATTTAAGCTCCAGTCTAGCACGGATGCTGTCATACAACCGGGCCAAATCACTGAATACAGGTGAGCTGAAATGACTGATTCAGGAAACACACACTTGCCTGATCACAGCCTGCCTAGAACAAGGGCTCCTGTACACAATTAAGAAGTATGATATTCCTTGGGAATCACAGTGAGAGGTTAAAGTAAAAGGCTGTATGAACCCATACTGTATCTCCCTAAGGGCAATCACAGTTTAAAATGATTAAAAGTAATTCCTAGATTTAACATGCTCAGGCTCCCATTTGGTACACTAATATTACAGAGTGAAACAGAACATAAAGTTTTTCCTTATTATAAAAATGCTGCTGCTGCTTCAGACAGTCCCTACTTGAATTATAGTGCCTGCTCCGTGCCTCGAACACAGATCACCAGGGAAGTGACTCACCTGCCAGAGGAACACACTGCAGCCTTGGCAGAGAACACCACGCTGCGAAGGTATCAGATCTCGTGGTGTGTGCTCAGGAATCACTCACTTTCAATAGTTTTGAAATGGATTAAAAACACACCTATAAACCAGTTCAAAAATATATGTTGAAAAAGATCGAGGTCTGCCAGAATAAAGGAGAATGCTTTACCTTTGCCTTGGTCTTGCAGAAGGTCCTCATCCTGCGGTCTTCTCTCCGAGCTTATCTCTTGGCCAAACTGGCTGCCATGCTGCCTAGAAAAACTCCCTTTTCTGGCAGGGATTTCCTTCACGACTTCTGCCACTGGAGCGTCCTGTTCGGAGTCAATGGCATCCACATCTGCCACAGCTCTGTCTTCTGAGGTGATGGCTGTAGCTTCAGGTGGTGGTGCTGAAACTGTGCTGGTCATCTCTGTAATCCAGTTCTCCTGACTAACTGGTGCTTTTGAGCCAGGATCTCTGTCTGAGACACAACCATCTTCTTCCCTATTTGTTTCTGTATCAGGCTCCCCACCCAGGCTAAATTCTTTCTTCTCCACCTGTTTTTCAGATCCAGGTTCTCCATCTCCACTGAGACTGTACCGGGTAGATGCTGACCCCAAGAAAGCTTCCTCCCGTCTGCCTGCACTGGCAGACTCACTTCGTCTCTCAGTTTTGATGTCTTCATGGAAACTGGATTTCTCGCGACGCATGGCATCTCCATCCAAATCACAGCCTCCAAAATCAGTGCTTTTCTCCGCTGACACAGCGTCCTCACCCTCCTTCCTCCCTTCAGCAGCACTTGATTCGGCTGCTTGGTTTTCTCCTGTAGAAATTCCTCCAGCCTCAGCTTCACTCAGGCCAATTTGTTCAGAAAGACCTTTGCTGACCTTACTTCTCATTCTAGACGTGACTTGTCCGTTACCATCTACGGGTTCATGTGCTGAAATCTCTCCCTTGGAAATTCCTGCTGGAGACAAGACTAACTTCCCACTGAGTTCCTCACACACTTCCTGGCCATCAGGGCCTCCCCATAAATCCGCAAGCTCGATCTCCTGCAGCTCAATTATTGGCCCTAAAATAGACAAAATATTGACATGTTGATAGTTTGCATTGGGTTTATGTTCTCTAGCACTGCGCAAGAAAATTTAAAGAACAAAGGTATTCCCAAGCCGACATAAACTGTCGGGAAGTACCTTCTGCAAAGGTGCATCCCGGAAACACAAACCTCCAGAGTGATGTCTTTGCCTGCAGAGAACCACACTTGCTGTTGTGTATTGCACCCTATTTCCTTTGGAATAAACGTGTTTCATAAGTCTCCATACTAAGAAGGAAAGCTATAATTTCCCCTGTGTTTGAGCTTAGCGATTAATGAATGTCCAAACACTTAAAACCATTTTACTTTCATGTAAACGATTCTTTGTGGTTTTATCCTTCCATGTTCCTGGAGAAATTTCAGTGTAAACAAAAAAATAACTTCTAATGTTGCCCAGTAAGAAAGAACAGTTGTTGCAGGAAAAGTAGTCTCTCTTTAATCTTACTTCCAAAAAGAACTTTGGAATTTTGTCGGAGGGAAAAGGTTTGGATGCCGCACATCCTGAACACTGCACCACAGTTTGCAAAAGACATTTGCAAATCACGGTGTATAGGTCCCAGCGTTCATTTGGGTCCTTTTGTCAGCTCTGTTCGCTTCTGGTAACGCTTCTAAACCGTATTTTAACGCTACAACCTCACTCGAGCTCCTAATGATTCAACCACCACTGGAACATGCCACTTACACTGTCCTGGGTGACAGAGTCCCCTCTTGGCCGTCACAGGGCTTCTGTCGTAGAAGTCTGCCAGGAGGGCGAGTATTTTTTGTCTGTCTAAGAGACCAACCTAGACAAAAAGATGACAATTACTGGGTTTTTCCCGGGGTTCTTGGGACTTACATCACCATTTGCGGCACCACAAAGGCACCATTAGCTGAGAAGTACCTGTGACTGAAAATTATCCATTAGCAGAACATCAGTACCAATTTCAAAGAAGTGAATTTATTTCATAGGGGCAACATTTCTCCCCTGGGCATAGCTGGAACCCCTCACACATCCTGCTGTGCAGGCACATCCTCGTGTGTATTCCTGGGAACCCATGGTGCGAGGACTGTAACCACTTCTGCCAAAGGAGTTCTTCATGTAGAGATCAAAGCTTCAACATTTCACACTTTCAGGACAGATATTGATTGCCTGACAGTACTACGGAAGAATTTCCACATATTATGGGCTGTGCTGTATTGTGTCAGTGACTACACATCTGTAGTTTGTGCTCCGTCATCGCCTTTGAAGTATTACGTTTTGGCAACTGCCTGGGAAAATAATTAGTCCAAAAATGTGAGTTATTATGACAACCTCCCTTATTTCCCTTAAGAAGTCATACACATTTGACCACAGAGGTGAGAGAGGTATCCGCAGTTCGAGTGCAGAGGAACAAGCAGAGTTTATCAAGCCCTTGCTGTGCAGGGTGAGTGTATACAGACAATAAACCCAGGAAAAGACGATGAAATGGGTCATTTCCAATCAGGAAATTGTGAGTTTAAAAAGTAAAGCGAACCTAAATGATGGCAAGTTTTCCATTTTATGATGAATTCCTGTTGTCATTAAGTCCTGCCACCTTGTAATATCCCTCCCATCAGTGAAATATAGTAATTAGCAAACAGATTTACTTAAGTTCATTATTTGTAGCGCGTAGCTTTTTATCTGGTTTATTGATTTCCTTTCCACATTTTGCTCTGAGATCAAAAACTGCAAAATGTAAAAATTCACCAAAGTTTTAATTCCTTGTGAACTTTTCCTGCCCCGAGGCTGTGGAAATATAGGAAGAAGTTTGCTGCTCTCCTCTGGAAAGGAGCTCAAGATAACGGCATTGTTTATAATCTAAAGCCGTAATTAATGGCATCGATGTTTAGGAACAGAGGATTTGAAAACAACTGAGGGATGCGCATCGCCTCTTGGTGAGGTGCCTCCCAAGGAGCTTAGTACTGAAAACTGAATGAATACATCGCATTTTCTGTTACTGCAACACCTTCCCTTGACAGGGAATTGCAAGCTTTGTGCAAACTCTGAGGAAAGGCTCAGAACTGAAACGTAAGCGGCCGTCCCGCCCAGTTGTGGTGTATCAGACTCTGGTAACTTAATTCAAAAAAAAAATTACAGTTGAGTTTCAGCCATCTGTGGGTTTGGAACAACAAATATCATATAGTCCTGTCCCTACACTTACAGCACTCCCAGTATCTTCATCTTCTGGACGCTCCCATGCAGACACCTCTCGATGCTGTTCGTTTGGCAGTTGAATGTATCAGCTCGGGCTCCGCATCCATTTAGTAGATACAAAGCACAGAACGTGTTGTTGATGTTACCACATCACTGCAGAATATTGGGATTCTCCATTCAGCATTGCCATTACACACGCTCAGTTTTCCCATTAAACTTCCTCAGCTGTTGCTTGTCACAGGGTGCCGTGAAGCTGGCAGCACTAACACAAAGCTTGATTTTATTTACAAGGTAAATCAAGGAATGACATATTATTAAAAAGAAAATAGAAATGTTGTTTTGAGATTCAGATACTTTTTGTCATGTTAAAATAATATAATTGGAGGATTTAGAAAACTCAGACTCTAGGAGGTATTTTGTGGTTTAGATGAAACAATTTCAGATTTATATATTGTTAAAAATAGTAAATTCCTTTGCAGAAATCACCAAATACAAATCAGGGTATATTTTCCACCTTATAGAATCATAGAATCATAGACTGGTTTGGGTGGGAAGGGACCTTAAAGCCCCCCCAGTCCCACCCCCTGCCCGGGGCAGGAACACCTTTCATAGCCCAGGTTGCTCCAAGCCTCATCCAGCCTGGCCTTGGACACTTCCAGGGATGGGGCATCCACAGCTTCTTTGGGCAACCTGTCCCAGTGCTCCCCACCCTCTCCAGGAAGAATTTCTTTGTGACATCCAATCTAAACATCCCCACTTTCAATTTAAACCCGTTACCCCTTGTCCTGCCACTACAGACCCTTGTAAAAAGTCCCCCCCAGCTTCCTTGCAGCCCCTTCAGGCACTGGAAGGCTGCAATAAGGTCTCCCCGGAGCCTTCTCTTCTCCAGGCTGAACAAGCCCAACTCTCTCAGCCTTTCATCATAGCAGAGGTGCTCCAGCCCTCTGATCATCTTCATGGCCTCCTCTGGACCTTGTTTTAACATTTACAATTTATACAGATTTTCCAGTCTACCAGAGATCCCTGTTGTTTCAGGACACTTTTCCTGACATATTACCTGGGGAGGAACATCTCACAGCAAAGCTGTCTACAGGAGGAAGGAGCCTTACAACAGAAAACAATTTCTGAGGTCCTGTCCTGCGCTGGTTTTGGCTAACCACGACATACCCCCAGCTGCCCTACCTTTCCGAGTTCCCAAATTTACTAGGAAGGGTCATGTTTGATTGTACTTCGTGTGTGACCGGGGAGGCTGATGGAAGATTTCTGCCCATCAGCCCTTCATACCGAGTCTTGTCGGCAGGACAGGCTCAGCATCCGCCATCGATGGCAGCCGGCCATCTGTGTTTGTGCAACCGCCCAAAACTGGTCTCCACTCTGAACCAGCACCAGCTTTCCCGGCTGGAGGGTGCAAACATGTTGGCCTAATTTCCTTGTCACCTAGACACTGGCAGGTGATGATTTGCAGGCGTTTTCAGCAATGCTCTGGGATCTGTGAGTAATTCCTCTAGCAACATAGACGAAACCAGACTTCAGAGAGAGGTCAGCGTGTAACCGCCCGATGGTTTTTCTAGAAATGGGACGTGTCTTGAACGACGCAATCCGCTTGTTAGCGAGCAAGATGGGAAGGCGCTCGCCAAAGGCGATGGGAAGACAGTTCTTGCTGTACTGCGAGGAAGGTAATCACAAGTGTCTCCAACTGCATTAGGCTGAAAACCAATCTCTAACTAAATTCAGTTCCATCTAAAGATCCTGGGCTTAAAACATCCCTGAAAATTACTGCAGATTCTGTTATTACGTATAAAAGAAACTACACTTGATGCACATGAGCGCAGAGACACAATAAGCTTAAAATTCACAGAGCTGTGTCTTTTTGGGCATTAGAGCTGTGATTCAACTGTGTTCCGGGGTTGTCTCAGGGAGTTTCTGCATCCCTGTATAGCCCAGGCTGTTCTGGCTGAGCTGCCATCCTTCTGGATGCAAGCATCTGAAATCATCATAACGATCATGTGGATACCTTCTCATCTGACTGTAATTTAAACCCTGCTTTCTCAGCTCCCTGGCCCTAATTGCAGCTCACTGAGGCAGCCAGCCACACTCACCATGCAGACTGGAAGAACTGCCCGCTCCCAAACAAATGTAAATCAGGAACCGAAACAACTGCTTGGCTGTGCTTTGCAGAATGAGTAGTACAGGTAATGGATCACATTCAAGGGGTAGAAAGCCTTGGGTTAGTTTGTTTGTCTTCCCTGTGGGTACACTGCAGCAGGACTTATCAGAGCTCCACAAAAGAAACCAGGTCAGGTTTAAAAGCGCTGCGCGGTCCACGCTACGGTTTAGTGAACCCAATTTGCAGAGCGAGGCTACCTCGCAGGCTAGAAACAGCACCCGGGTTTGCGCTCCGACCGTTCTTTTCTGGGCAGCGATGGCGTCTGCGCTGAGAGCTGCTCGCTCTTGTTATGCCAGCATTTTTGGCTCTTTGCCTCTGAGATTCCACTGGGATTAGTAGCGTGGAGATGGCGATTACTGCCACAGAAATAATAGGAAGAAAGTCACATTAAAACATGAGAGGGAAAGAAGGGATCCTTTCCAATGGCGTGGCGAGACAGGACTCTGCTATATATATAACTCTGCCCAGGAGGATCCATCGTAGCTCTTCTTGACAGAGCAATGGGAAAATGAAATGTCTCCTGAGCAGCAGACACATTTCTTTCCTCGCCCCTGAACCAGCAGCTTGCCTGCTATTCTCAAACACACACCACTGGTGTAGAAACGCTCTGTGGAATTCCATTCTCTGAGAGGTAATGACGTTATTAGTGCGAGAGCACGGTTCATTCTGGGTAGGCATGCTGCAAACACCGCTGAAGGAGTGCTGGGTGGAATATATGTTATCTAGGGGACAAAATGGTAAGATTATGGCAACTGTTTTCTGTGTGGTAGCCAGCAACTGGCTAACTGAGGCTACTACACACTTTTTGGATGAAGCCCAAGTTTTTAGCGATAGCTTATGCCACTGATTCTTCAGCTCCTACGATTTACTGGTTTTCTGATAAGTCTAGCTTTTCTTTTTAATGGGGATGCAGGTATATTCAGAGGGCGACAGACCGAGTTGAGAGCTGCTGAATTATGGCTTTCGAGTTCCAGTTTCAGCTCTGTAACTGACTCATTGTATTTTAATTTCCTGCCCATAAACTGTGGCTGAAGTTCACTGTACATTTCCCAGAGAGGTTGTAAAGATAGATTATTTTGCATTTTAAATTTAAACTGTTATGAGATTTAATGATAGAAGCCCTGAAGGTGTATAAATTAACCCAACATAATTAACACAATATATGTTACTATTGCAGTAACGTGCACATTTGTTAAGGTCAGTCTGTATCCGGTTATCTTTTCTGAAGTACAGCTGAATAGACAAATTAGCACCCAAATATTCTGAACGTGCTGTGGGAACAGCTATTGACCACAAGTAATAAAGTTTGGGGTTAATTTCTTCCCCAGAATCATCAAACTTCAGCCCCGAGTCATCACATTAGGTCATTCCGTTTCTAATTAGCCATCAGCTTACAGGCTATTGGCTATTTCTGTGTCTACAAACTGAATTTGAAGACAAGGCAGCAGCTATTGTCCTCAAAAATAATGCTGAGTAAGCACAAAGAGAATGTCTGACAAATAAAAAGGAAGGCAGGGGCCCACAGAAATACCAAACTGGAAGCATCACCTTACTGAAATGAGGTTGAGAGCTGCTTTGCCTACCTTTCCATAATCACAATCTAGGAAGAGATCAGTAAACATCTGCCTCCATGTATCACATCTCGTTGCATCCCGGAAGTCCTCAGCACACTGACACAGATGCTTCAGGATTTCTTGGAACGTGTCATTTGAAAAATATTCAGTGCAGGAATGGACATACTGCAGAGAAAAAGTGGCAGTGCAAATGGTCAGCTTTCTTCAAGCATTTTCACCTTCATTTGAACTCCTAAAACTCTACTGCACACAATGAAATATATGGGAATTTCTAGTTTATTCTGCCAGCGTCATGCAAACCTGGTGCATGGATGCTATGCTGCCTGCTTTCTTCTTTCCGCGGCAGCGATACTTGCAGCACGCCTGCGACGCTGCCGCACCGGGCACTGCACGGTGCCTATCAGGCAGTTCCTTTCCTGGCCCAGAGGTCACTTATCACCTTCACGGGTTCAGAGATGCCGGATCAGAATCCTTCCCATGAAAAGTCATTGCTTAAGGTGGGTTCTCTCAGGGAGGATGTAAATTCTCCATGGTTTTCTGCAGCATTTATTATTCCTGACTTTACTCCCGAGGAGGCATTTTGAGCCATTAGTTTTTGCAGTCATTCAACTCTAGTGCCGCAACATGCCCACAGCTTGTGTTTAGAGAACCGGTCTGCATACAATAAAACCAGGAGAGAGCCTTTTGAAAATGAGCCTGCTGTCCCCTAAGTCCTCTGACACTGGGCATACTACTGACTCGAGATTTATTTTAAGTTCTAGCCTTGGAGACACTTTAACACTTTGGATTTATAGCCATGTGGTTTTTATAAGCAAAAGCAATATGGTTCTAAAAATGTGGTGTGCACGACATAAATAATAATGGCCATCAGAACAAACCACAATCCCAAAGCCTGTGCTGAATGATTAAAGCCGTTTCTGGAGCCAGTCCCCAGAGCAGGGAGCCCATACAGTTAAAAGGAGGAATTTGCAAAACACAGAATGTTTCCTATTATCCCATTTTTAGGGTAGGGATACCTGACATGAGGCTAGAACATCTTTGGACTTGTTGAAATGCCGCACAGGCATGAACAAACTGGAATATTAATATATGTTATTATTATTCATGTCTACATGGCATAATTTCCTAATATCTGGGACAAGTGGAGAAGAGAAAGAGCAGAAAAGCTGCAGCCAATGGCCTGAGGGGCAGCCGGTGGGAAGGAAGAGCTCATGCAATTCAGCATTTCAGCATAAAAAGAGAGAAAGTAGGTGGGTTGGAGAGAAGCTGGCAGATCTGGGGCTACCTGTACCCCCCAGCTTTTCAGAGCTGTTACCACCCGGAGGCCCATGACAGATGAACCTTGAAGAGGAGTTGGGAGGAGGCAGGTTGGACAAGCAGCTTGTTATTTTAGATGTCATCTTGGTGATACATCCAGAGGCCTGTGTGTTAGGACTGCTGTCTAACAGCTCCACAGAAATGCTTTTAGAGCGTGTGTTCGCTGCGTGGGCAGGAGGAACTATCGTAGAGACACAAGCTTTTCTCAGCTGCTGTCTGTAAAGCGCTCTTCTGTGTAAGGTACCGTACGCATCATAAGCGTACATCTATTTATTACTGACCAAAAGATTCTGACACCCCTCAGAAGAAAGCTGGCACACCTCCTCCTCGCTGTCCAGCGCGAGACCTCGCCGTAGTTTGTGAACACATTAGCGTCAGTAACAATGGATCTTTGCTTTCTGTTTGATCCCAGTAGAAACTGCGGAAGCCCCATGCAGCCACGAAAAACAATCTCAGCTTCAGAGCCTGATTCTGACCCTACAAAGGCAAAATTTCTCTTGGTGCCAGTAGCTTTGTGTGAAGCTGCTGGGGGTTCTGCATGTGAGAGTAGAAAGCCTGTGAGATAAACTGGTGAGGGCTGGGTTCTGGGATTTAAACGCTTCTAATATAAACGACCCCCCAAGCTTGTCACAAGGGATGCAAAAATTCAACAGCCGCTGTTTTGCACGTCCGAATCCCCCTCCCGCCTTGAAACCCAGCAACAGTGTGTGAGGTCTTGCTACTGAGTTTCTAAGAGAGTTAAGTAACCCAAAGCTGCACTGAATTCAAAAGGAAAAAAAAAAGAGCACCATTTAATGTTAAGGTCCGTTAAAAAGCAACGCTTTCCACATGTGAAGGGCCGAGACCCGTACGGAGGCAGATAGATGATCTCCTCCGGTTCTGGTGGATGGTGCAGACTGGTGAACAAAGGTAAACCGTAGCTAAGGATCACAAACAGCTCTGTCCCGAGAGCCAGGCGGCGATGAGGGAACAGACCCCAAGGGAAGTGATGAAAGCCTCATCTTCTGATTCTACTAAAACCGGACTGGAAAAAGCATCAGGGAACCTATTCTGAGAACAAGGTTGCCCTGGTAAATCAGACAGCCTGACTGTCCGAATCCTTTGTACTTCTGATCTCCGTTGTCATGTCTTCAACTGAGTTAAAGAGTACACAAAATATATTTAAAAACATTTTTCTAATGCTAATGGACCATGAATTCATTCAGTGCTTCTGCATGTGCCACAGGGGCTAGGGATTGATGCTTTATTTCAGTGACAAAAGCAATCCTCTAGGCTCCCATTATCCACGATAGTTTTCTTAATTAAATGCAGTTATTCTGAGGTTAAATGTAAAAATACCTCATTTCATGCTTAAGAAAGCCTTCAACAAGTTATCATAAAAATGCATCTCTCTGCAAAATACCCAACATGTGAGTCTCCTGAGAGCAAAGAAGGCACAAAAATCACACATGGTTGCTTGAAATGAGTCTCTGCGCAGCTGCTTTATGCTCTGTTTTTAATTATTGTAACAGCACCCACCAGCACTGCTGCCGTTGACGATCTGTCACTATTTCTATTCTAGACATCCCTTTTCACAGGTTTAATTACCCAGCCATAACATTTAGCTCTGTCGTAGGTAGAAACGGCTGGCGAAGTCTTGGCCTGGAGAGTTTTTCAGTAAATATAGTTTGAATTGATTTGGTTGTTTTCAAATTGATGAAGAGTAGAGTAACGGGGTGAAACTTCAAATTACATTTACGGAGTTTGGTGATTTAAAAACACACTTCTGATGTTTCTCAGTGACAGCTTTTGATTTAAAACTCTGTATTTTTCAGCCTGGTTATGCTGCTCACACATTTATGACACTTATCATAGAATCATAGAATCACATGACACTTATCATAGAATCACAGAATGGTTGGGGTTGGAAGGGACATTAAAGATCATCCAGTCCCACCCCCTGCCATGGGCAGGGGCACCCTCCACCAGACCAGGTTGCTCCCAGCCTCATCCAGTCTGGCCTTGGACACTTCCAGGGATGGGGCATCCACAGCTTCTCTGGGCAACCTGTCCCAGTGCTCCCCACCCTCTCCAGGAAGAATTTCTTCCTGATATCTAATCTAAACCTCCCCACTTTCAGTTTAAACCCATTACCCCTTGTCCTCTCACTCCCTCCCCTTGTAAAAAGTCCCCCCCAGCTTCCTTGTAGCCCCCCCAGGCACTGGAAGGGGCTCTATGGTCTCCCCGGAGCCTTCTCTTCTCCAGGCTGAACAAGCCCAGTTCTCTCAGCCTTTCTTCAACTTGTTGCAGTTTGGTTATGGT
The DNA here is from genome assembly GCF_000690775.1 of Eurypyga helias. NCBI lineage: Eukaryota > Metazoa > Chordata > Aves > Eurypygiformes > Eurypygidae > Eurypyga > Eurypyga helias. The sequence goes on from NW_010234979.1 coordinate 14,496, forward strand.
TCAGGCCAGGAATAATTCAGGGTAAGAATGGTAGAGCTCCTCATCCCAGTACATCACTTGGTAGGTTTTTCTATGGTTAATAGAACTTAATCAGAAATAACAGTACTTGGGAGCCAGTACTAGGTGGCTAATGGTTACACTGGGACACCGAACCTCCCCTGAGCAGCCAATGCGAAGTCTGAATTCACAGGAGACTCAGGGCTTTGGCATTCTAGAAAGGCACTGAAGAATGTCCTCAGCCCCACTGCTTCTAGAGCAACTCCTCGGAGGGTGGCACAGGCTGCAGCTCCCAGCAGAGTGAAATACTTCTCCCTTGCAGGCCCCAACAGAAGCGTTGTGACAGCAAAGGATGGATACGGAGATGGAGCATGAAGTGTCCCGATACAACGAGTTATCTGGGCTGGTGGGGAAGTGAAGCCCTTCACTTACTCAGCTGTCCCCTGGCAAATGCTACTACTTTGTGATAAACATCACGTCTTGGATCAGATGCTCTTATTTCATTTCTCACCTCCGTGAATTCATCCATGTTTACTTTTCTTCCCAATGTGTCGACGATTTCCAGCTTCCTGTCTTGGATTGCTAGGAAAAAAGGAAGCGATACTGGTTTAGAAAGCAAACAGTTGTGGGTTTGCATATTGTACACATTCTTTTTCCACACTGTTATGTCCCGTTAACTTTCCTCTCACGCTGGGTCACATTTATGTGAGGTTATCCCACACAATAGCTGAAGCATCTGACTGTACGGAGGCCATTGAATCCTGCTTCTCACATATTTCTCTTGCTGAGAATCTGCACTCATCTATTCAGAACTGCACGGTCATATTTATTCTTGATATGTTGGGGCACATTGCAGTGATTTTAACAGTACTTACACCTAGTTATCTGAGGGAAGAAATGATTTTTGATGTAACAAACAGATGAAACAGCATTAAAAATCTGGGGACATGGATTTTGCTTTGCAAGAGTGGAATCTGAAAGTCAGTAATTTTCCCAAGAAGCTCTGTGGGAATATTTTTACTGATGATGAGATACAAAACTGTCTTTTGGGCAGCTTCAGGGCTGCTATAATGGCCCTGGGAAGGTGTGTCAAATGTCCACACAGATTTCTGAATGAGGTCTTTGAGCACAGACATGCTATTTCTGTTGGGATTATTTTTCTGTTCTTTCTTCTACAACAGAACAGGAATAAAGAGAAAATTCACCACTGAATGCATTTATCTCTTATAGTTTAAGACATTCCTAACCTGTACATTCTCTTTATTAAACTATAAAACAAAACTTAACATTCCATTAATGTATATTGATGCTGGTCAGTGAAACACATTAAGAAATGGAGCCGCTGTCAGTGAAATATGACATAAAGCACCTCCAGCATCTGCAGCACGAGCATCTAGACAGAAGCTTCCCTCTCCCTCTCGTGTCCCAGTACCCGTTCCCACGCGAGAGCCACAGCAGCAGGAGCACAAGGGCTGTGTTCAGCCTCCGCACAACGTACGCCCGTAGAGGATGATTACTCAGAGGAGCAATTCTGTAATATAGAAGGGGCTGAGCAAGGGCAAGCTCTAGACAGGGGTGACTTCAGCAGCGAGCTGAAATGCACTCTGGAGGTTCCCTGCGCATCATCGCATCTTCCAGCAGAGGCAGATTAGTTATTATTGGGGATCATTACAGGCTATGGATGTACAGGGCTGTCAGCAGGCTAGATGTTGCCACTTAGATGTTCCTGGCTCTGTATATTCAATTATCATTATTCGGGGAGGTCAAGTGTGAACTGTGTAAAGTGGACAGGAATTATGGAGATCTCCCTGTGCTGAGTGCTGTGATAGAGGCCCGTGTGACTGACACGCCTGGGCGAAGGGAACAGCTAGACAAGATCTGCGCTTTGGGGGAGCACCAGGTAAGCTTCAGCATTTCCCCTGAAACCATAAAAGGTAATAAACAATGTTTGTCTAAAGCAGGATATAGTGAATGGCTTGCACTTGATCTTTCTCTCCCTCTGAAAGGTGTTTAAACCTCTCCCTGTACTATTTCAGTATCATATTAATGAGCCACATGGTGGTTCAGTCTCTTCCCAATCTGCCTGAAGTTCTGTGGTTAAGATCCTAGCTGGTGTAACTACCCTTAGAGACTCTTTGTTATCAAAGCCATTCACTGCTCACAGCTTGCAGCAGAATTCAGACCACAGAAACAAAACTAAAGAAGACACACTGAAAACTTACCTTTGCTCACATCTATGGGAGTAGGAGCAGTGACATCTGGAAAAGACCTCAGGGCACTCTGAACCTACAAATCAAGGTAATAGTCAAAGGCCTGTTTCATGCAGACAACAGTAGGCAATTACTAAAATAAATCAGCTGGGATAATTAGTCATATGGGCCAGCAATGCTCCTCCCTCACACAGGTGGGCCCTGTTAAATGTAGACCTTGTCTGTGGTGCACTCTGTGTAACCACAGGACAATTTCCTAGGGGCCTTGAGTGACTTGTAAGAAAGAGACTTGTACCAAGAGATGTATTATAATTACTGCAAATCTCATCTTTTATGAGCTGCAGTACCCATTTGCATGAATCACAGGGGTAGAAAAAAGATTTAATGGTGGCCACAGGAGACCAAAAGTGGCTGCTCCGGATCTCTTTAGGGGGATTCTGAGGGATAACCAGCTGCAGAGAAGGAATCCAGTGATGAATCATGCATCCAACCACCTCAGGAGTGTATCACGGGGCATTTAGCTTCCCAGGACCTCTGTGGAGAGTGCACTGCAATCCTTCCACATGCTCGTGGGGAATCAGGGCTGGGTGAAGCCAAGTGGTAGGCAGCGACCTGCACCCTGACCTTAAGGGATGTCAGAGCCTTTCCCCATCCTTGTGCTCCATGCTGCCATGCCAGTGCAGACAGCACTGTCACAATCTTCCTTTTCCTCCTGCCTGGAACAACCATAGCTGTGTGTTAAGAAGGATGATCCATACTTACCAGTGCGACCGGTATTCTGCCACTGACATCCACTGTCCACTCTCTGAACACAATCGCCAGAGCCTCCTTTCTCTTCTCTTTCACCTGAGACATCATATTGTCCACCTGCTCCCGATCCTTACGTTTGTTCTTGGCCTCCAACTTCATCCTGGCCAGCCTGTAGGACATGGGAATATGGTTTAGAAAGATATCTTCACAAACATATTTAAGATAGATTAAGTTTACCCAAAGAACAAAAGGAAAGGAAATAACTTCTTGCTGAAATTCTTGTCCTTTTATTACAAGCAGATTTCTCTCCAAGGAAACACTTGATGTTTGGGGCACCACGTTACTAGTGTGGCTGCTGGACTGGATATTAATAATCTGCGTTTTCAGAGGTTAACTCCAAGGAGGTGAGAGTATTTGTATTCCTACATGTATCATCTCCTGAAATCTAGTGAAACTCTGCATCTAAGAATAATAACCTCTGAGTGTCAGATCCATGCATGTGGAGAGAGCCTCTTGTAGAGGATACGGTAGACATTTAAGGGAAAATCACCTGTACAGTTCTCCTTGTTTGTGTAGTTTCAACAGGGATGAATTTTACCTTCACCTTTATCATGGCATTAATCATTTATTGTGTTAATGTCCTTAATATCCTTTCAATTTCCGCAGGAACAGAGGTGTCTAATTTTGCTACACTTGATTTACCAACAAAATTGCATCAGGATGTGTTTGTCGCAAAGCCTAAGTACCATTTCACATAGGCACTTCACTGGCAAAGAACAATGTTCAGTGGAATTTCTAAGCAGTCTCACACAGTAAAGCCCTTGCTGCCTTAGGAGGGGGATAATACTCCAACCTGCCCGTCATTTTGAACGTACACAGTATGCAAGCTTGGACTAGAAGTCCCTCCCTTTCCTCTTCCCTGCATTTCCTTTGCTTCTCTCATCACCCAGCCATGTTCTTCCCAATCCTCCGTTTCAAACGACAAAAGAACTGAGTAAAAAATGATCCAATAGAACTCATCTGCTTTGGTTTTGACTTTGTTCATTTATGAAGTGGAAAAAAAACATTTAGGAAGTTCAAAATGCTTAAAGCCAAGGGATCCGTTCACAGGGGAGAACAGATCCTGCTCAGGGAGGTTGCTGGAATCTCTGCATGGAGAGCACTGCCCTGCTCACCTCCGTGGCTCTCACTTACACTGGGTGTAGCTACTCTGAGTAAGGGGCATCGCTCCTCTCTTGTACCTGAGAACACACTAGTCCAGAAACTACACTTTAACTAGGGATTTCTGCACCCTTCTTCCCTCTGTGTTTCGCACATCGTGAAGATGGGCTGATCCTATCCCTGCTCCTTCTGTTGCTGTGGGGTCATCCTAGGAATTATAGACCAATGATGTTGTTCTTCAATGAACAACAAGGCCTGTTTAACACCTTGCAGTGATACGCTTTCATCACAGTCAGTTTTGTCACTAGCGATGCGTTCTTCATGGCCACTTATCACCGAGGTTTCTCAACGAATAACTGGCTTCCTTAGCTAGTCATGGGCATTGCACAAGTGCCCACTGAGACAGTTCAGCGCCCGGCACTTTGATTGCAGGGGAAGAGCGAGATAATTTCCAAGCATAAATCACAGAATCACAGGACAGTTTGGGTGGGAAGGGACCTTAAAGCCCACCCAGTCCCACCCCCTGCCATGGGCAGGGACACCTTCCATAGACCAGGTTGCTCCAAGCCTCATCCAGCCTGGCCTTGGACACTTCCAGGGATGGGGCATCCACAGCTTCTCTGGGCAACCTGTCCCAGTGCTCCCCATCCTCTCCAGGAAGAATTCCTTCCTGATGTCCAATCTCAATAGCCCTTTTCCCATTTAAACCCATTACCCCTTGTCCTGTCACTCCCTGCCCTTGGAAGAAGTCCCCCCCCAGCTTTCTTGTAGCTGCTCAGGTACTGGAAGGGGGTCTAAGATCCCCCTGGAACCTTCCCTTCTCCAGGCTGAACACCCCAACTCTCCCAGCCTCTATCTTGTGACTCCTTCCCAGACACAGCAAAGAGCAGGTCCGTAGCAGGCACCAAACTAAATGGACTAACAGTTTTTTCTCCAATATATGCATGTAAAGCAGAGCTCAGGCCATGCCAGGAGTTGCCAGGCTGCTCTGCTGATGAATCTGGGCAGTGCCCAGCACAAGTTACACTGCGGGCACCTGCACTGTGCTGCAGATTTGCATTTCTTTCTAGGGTCCTAAAACTCCAGGCAGCTGCATCCTCTGCTTGGTGTCCCCGGTGTGGGACAAAATGCTTCTCCCCTTGACAACAAACAGGTTGAGACCGTGCTGGTCTCCCGTTGCAAAGGGAGCTCGTTTCAGTATCAGACATTTCCAGAAAGGATGAGATGGCAGCGAGGGTGACTTCTCCCTGCAGAATGAAACATGTTGCTTCAGGAAGATATCCGCCTAACTCCCACACAAGGATGGGTGACTCAGACTGAAGGACTACCATCCCTGGACAAATAAAGTCTCTGTTTCAGGTATCAATCCATCTGGATAAGGAATTCCATCTGTTCTCCTGCATGCCTTGAGTCCCAGTCAGGTGGCATTTAAGGAGAGACTGGAGGAAGCCTGAGAGAGCTGGAAAGCTTTAGATGTGATGAAATCCTGCCTTTCCTGAAAGCAATGTCAGAGCTCCTGGGAGCTTCACGGGGACCAAAATTTCACTCCTGGTGCTTATGTGAGAGATTTTGAGCCCAGACTGGCATTTCTCTTGTAACGTTTTTTTCCTGTTCAGAACACCAGTGACTCACGTTAGGAGCCTCAGTGCCACGCGGTGTCTGCAAAACCCTCTGTGCTGCTGCGGTTTAAGAATCCTATGCAAATCCCACAATACAGCCATCACAAATATGTAAATCCTGAGCTGCTGTGAATGCAAATCCCATGATACTACTACCAGCGGGTATGCAAAGCCAGCTACAGCTACGGCTACATAAACCCCCGTGGCAGTGCTGTCTACAGATGGATTTTGACAAGTCTTGATAGTCACTTCTTTGCATCAGCTCTGATAGCTACAAATTGAGACCCTGTCTCCAAATGTAAACATGGAATTAGCAGCCAAGTCCAAGATGACACGTCACTAGTAGCCAACACTTTGCATTCTACAGGAAAACCTGACCTCCCCATGAAGAAATGAGCTCTGATTCACAATGAAAGCTAAGAGTATTTTAGCAGAAAAAAAAAAAAAACCAAACCCCCAAAAAAACCACAAAAAACCAACCCCACACCCAGGAAATTTAATGTATTTTAATTAAATTTCTGTTGCAAAATAAAAACGAGATGGGCTTCTCAACTTCCTGCATCCAGATGTCCCTCTGTGAAGCAATATGAATGGTGAAGCACTCCCCAAAACAAAGGTGCAGCAAAGCTGGCGCCCTCGAGGTGCTCCCCGGACAGTGAATGATGTGAATGCTCACCGAAATAGAAGATGTTTCCCAAGGTCATTTGTTTCAGCGGCCCAGCATTTAGAAAATAAAATGGAAAATCTTTTACTGGCTCTGGTTGTACCACTGTGTGTCTCCTGGGGATGAAAACCCCAAAGGCTGAGCACGCTGACTTACACACTGACCACAGTCAGTCATAGAAATACAGTGTGATGGAAACTCAGAGCAGTAGAGAGAGAGATTTAATGTTTTCTTTTATTCATTATAATACTGGGAATGTCAATTATCTTCATTTAGAGTTTATGCATAAGACATGTCAACATTTTCCTTCCCTAATTCCTGACACTGAAACCCTGAAACCAATTTTCAAGCTGTTTGTACTATTTATGCAAATAGAAGAGACAGCTATTCAAATAGAAGTCATTATTCTACCAGCACACATCTAGAATAAAGTGATCTAGTAGTGAATGAGTAATTTTGACATCATTTACAATCACCTCTGGGTCATCTATAAACACAAATGTTCACTTCTATATTTTTCTGAATAAAGCAATGAGAATGGAAGCGTTATTGTTCACCTAATGCACTCACATTCTAATCTCAGCATATTCTAAGATGCCACAGAACCCCCTTCCAATACTCATTAGATGTTACACTAAAGGAAGCAGCTGAGAATATACCCTGGAAATAAGCAAAATAATGAAATACAAACCACTTTGCACTTTAAAGCAAAAAAAATAATCTGAAAGGAATGCCTAAGTAAAAAACCCAGGAAAAGGTGTTTCTACAATGTGCCAGGACAATATGTTGGTTTGGTCAAGAGAAATCATTCTAAAGGAGGAGAAACAAGGTTTTTTTATTAAGTTTGGAAGAATATAGAAGAAATGAACTGAAGAGTCCACAGACCTTTGATCCCAACACCTGTCCCAAAGAACTGCTGTCACTAACCAAGACTGGTTTGAAAGCAGTTTGCATTCCCCACGTGTAATTAAGATTGAGTCTAAAGAGGAATTGCACACTTGTGAAGGGCAGAATGTTGCCTTACACAGGAATAACTAGTGTTTCATTTTCTGTGGCATGTCCTGGCACTTTTCCTGCTTCTCAATGTTTTATGAAACAGTTACCATCTCTGGCACTGTCCCCCAAAAGTTCATTTTGTTGGACACTTCGCCAGCCAGGCTGCAGTCACACCATTCCCTCTGTAAACCAGAGACCAGTTCTGGTCATGTGACCAGCCACGCTTTTAACTCTCTCACCTCTCTGATGTTGTACCTGGCACCCTAGTTTTTAGCTCCTCCGTGACCATCTTCATTCCTATCAGGTACGGGTCCGGTTTTGTAGAAGGACCATACCGAGGGTTATGTCTCATCAGATATTCTCCAAGGAAATGAATGGGGTTAAAGGTGGTTGGTTCTTTCTCTGGTGCAAGCAAATTCTTTCTTTCCACCTCCATTAACAGTTTTTCCATCCCGGGGATTAACGTAGGTAAGAGTTTGTCAAGCAAATAGATGCGGGTATCCAGTGACTCTTTCTCTTCACTGAGCCACTCTTTGGACAGCCAGTCACAGGGTTCTCTCTCCTTTACCTTTTCTTCTTTTGCCTTTTGCGCACGAATCGTCTCCACCTTTGTCTCCTGCAGACTCAGACACCTCTGCTGTACCTTTTCATAAAAACACTTTTTCCACGGAGCAGAATTACTAAGACATGGCCGCTCATCATTCCTCTCGCTTCTCTTCATTCCCATGTCAGTCAGATTCTTATCTCCGAGTCTGAGATGTTTTAGACCTGCAGCTTCGGCTGCTGCTTCTGGCTGAGCAGCCATCCTTCCGTCACTGTGACAGAGAACAGAAGCAGCGTGTTACAGAACGCCAAGAGGTGCAGCGGTGTCCTAGAAGAAAACACAAGAAAAAAATGTCTATTGTTGGGAATTAACTAATATTGTTTTTCTGTGTTCCTTTTTTACTCTGTTACTGCTGCTCCGTACTCTTAAAATACAGCCCCTTTACTTCAAAGATGAGTAAATGATTTATAAAGATTAATTATGTATCACAACAGCCCTTGGAGACAGAGCAACTAAATAAGTGTGTTCCTTCCGTATGGGAGAAGAAACTGAGACACAGAAAAGAAGTGATTAATTCCAGTTCACTTAGAGACTCAGAGCCCAAGTGGTGAACGGTGCTTTGAAGTCTTGTCCCCCAGTTCTACCCAGTGGATTCCTCTTACCCCCGGTATCACTATTTCTGTTTAGGTCCCACTCCATGCCCCCAGGAAATCCAGTGGATATGAGACAAAGGAAGCAAGTCATGGAAAATGCTATATGCCTAGGAGCAACATTTCTCTACACACCACCTTCTGCTTCATCTTTTCTGCAGCTGTGAAAAACAGCGAGGAAGCTGGTCCCACAGACTACTTAATTTCAACTTTGGCAACTCTTTTTTCCTGTGGATATTTTGCTGAGGTAATGAGGACAGAGATGTATGTGTCGGGAGAGCTCCTACAGAAAGGGAAACTCTACACCGTGCACTCTGTAATTAAGCTGTTCACAAGCACTTAATCTTGTAGATTATTCTGTAAAAGACAGACCTACAGAGAGTTGCAGGTTATCTCCCTTTACAATTTCCCAAACTGCACTGTTTTCTTCTCAAAATGTTCATTCTGTGAAATATCAGGAAGAAACTGAGTTGCACACAAGGCCCAGCTTGAAAACTACCGCTGTATGTGTCCACACGTGACTGTCTGCATCTGTAATGGGACATGATCATAGAATTGTAGATTTGAAGCATGAAAAAGCACCAGCGTGATGCAAAAAACCCAGCTCAGTGTTAATCAACAGCAAGGGAAGGGTGGAATCAACAGCGAGCGCCTCACGCCTTTCCACATTACAGATGAAACTCCCCTCTGAACTTACTGCCACGCTATCCTTTTCAAGCTCGTCTGAAAAAGTGCTTTTTACTACGGCCTTTCAGTCTCCACAGAGACACCGTTGCTTTTGATATGTTTTGCTCTTCACGTTTTAAGATGTTCTGAAGAGAGATCAGCCTTCCAGGAAATGCACAAACGTGATCTACAGCCCTCCTGGCACACACACGTAATTCCTAAATATATTGACCTTCTGGTGCAGAACCACTGTTTGAGTCCAAATACTGCTTGGATGGGTAGGATGCTCCACAGCACTAAATTTCTCCGGTTTCCTGATGGGCTTGTTGGCCCATCTGGTAATTTGTTTTCCAAGATGATCACCTGCTGGGGAGTGAGATGGATTTATGGATCATGCTGCCTGCCTGACCCACACAGAGGGTTTTAAGGTGGTGGCTGGTTTTGCCACCAAAGGACACGAGCTGTAAAGGAGTCCAGATTTATAACGGCAGAACGGGAAACCTGTCAAATTGTTCCTTGCTTAGGCGAGTTTCTTTCAATGAGCTGTAAAACCAGACTCTCTCTGGCTCAAAGCAGGGTGTTAACCAAATGTTCTGGTCACGTTCCACATCAGCTGGTTTTGTCGTGCCAAAATAAACTGTTCTTGCAGTTTCAAAGACTCACGTTATTTTTTAACGTCTTTTATGAAACCGCCCTGCAGTCCCTGCGCAATGCTGCAACGACAGCCGCACTCTGCTTTCTGAGGTGGCGGATCCCAAACGACCATGAGTGTCTTTTCTACACTGCTCTCAACCACTTGTTGGGATGATTTTGAGAACCACTAAATGTTTATAAAGTATCTCTGTTTCTCTGAAACAAACCAAAACAAAACAAAGTGCGGCTGTTCTGTCTCAATTCCATGGCGTCCGCGTAACTCCAAGAATGGAAGCAAAGCACAGGGAACTGTGCCCACTGCTTTACAGCAGGGCAGATCAAGAGGAGTAAGAGGGTATGGAAGAACATGCAAACAGCACGTAACGGTTAAAATGAACAGCAACACAGTGCTAGAATCCGGCCCGGAAACTTAAAATTTGTGGAGGATTACAGGCAGACGCCTCCAGTTTGCACAAGACACCACTGGCTCCTAAACTCCAGTGCTGACTTACACTGGTTGAGAATTTGGCCCACGATATACAGAGCTTTCAAGGCCTATGACATTCCCAAGTGGAGGCTTGATTATCCAAATATTAGTAAGCATGGTGCATGGAGACAAGCTTTAGAAACACCCAGGAAACGTGAAATGTGATCTAAAGTTTCCTATAAGCCTTTGTTCAAGCTGAAGGCAAGCTAAGCTTTTCATTATTTAGCAGGATGCCACTTTCCTGGCTCTTTTTCCGTGAGAGAAATATAAAAATACAAAAAGATTATCTCCCCATTTTCTGTACACAACCCAAATCTGCTCATAAAGAAGATGTTTATGGTTTCATTGTTGATCTGTTAGGGGATTGTGATGGGTGGGACAGGGCCAGGAAAGACTGAAGTTTGTCTCGGTAAATATTTTGGAGATGTTTGAGTTCCAAAAGTCTTTCCAAAACCAGGGTCCAATCTTGCCGACGCTCAATCGCTCAGAAATAGTGTTGCCTTTCCCTAACGTGCTTCCTAGAGCATGCTTACCGCACCAATCACAAACAGCCCAACACCCTTTTCATACTCAATCTTCTCTGTGATACAATTAAAATTTAAAAAGACTTTCTCTCTTGCTTTCTGAAGCTTTGAAGAACCGTTTTTCTTACCTTTGGAGCAGGTATCAAAATAGATCTTATTCTTCCCGCTTTCAAAGTGGCTTTGCCAATAAACAGGAATTTAGTATATACCCATCCGTTTGCAACCATTAAAAATCCTCAAGTGAATTAGGGAGTTCTCAGACCTGCGGTGGAGCCGGGCTGTGAGTTTTACTCCTCTCTGTGTTTGCAGTTGCTAAGCAATAATCCCAAAGGTTGCTAAGTCTCTTCCACGCCTCAGAATTGCTGTAGGTTGTCTTTTGGCTTTGGCAGCCCAACAGACTCTTCCGTACTGAGGTGACTGCATCAGAGGACTGAAAATAAAATAAACCAAAAAAAAAGACCGTGAATTGCAACCAACAACGTTCAGGGCACAAACAGTCAGGGAGAGAATCCACAGGTGCCCAGGGTCAGGAGGTTTACCTTCGGATTCAAGGTTTACAAGGTGCAGAGCTGTCGTGAGTCCATTACAAGCCGACCCGAGGACCGCATTAACCAGATGTCAGAATCTGAGAGAGAAAAAGAAACTAATGGCGATCGCAATTTAAACATTTTCACGCTCTTTTTTTGTAAAGAACTGTGGTGCTTTGAAGCAGCCTTGCAGGAAAGGCACGTCCAGCACGAATTTGTAGTGCTGTTTTGTTAGACTGCCTTTAAACCTGAACCTAAAGGAATCTGGTGAATCACCTTTAATAACTTCTCCTATATTCTTGAAGAATAATACACAACACAGTGAAAGGAGAAGGGAAAAGACAAAAATGTCTACGATAGCCATTCTGCACTCATTTGTGCTAATGTACATCAGGGGCCTGTTTAGTGATTTCCTTGGTGTTATGCAGGACTTCCAACTGAGAAATTTATGGCAATTTCTGCCAGGAAACCAGGTTTATCTAATGCTGTTCCATTGTGTTTTGCACTGAAAGAGGCACGATCTTTGGACTGTCTACCTGCAGGAACACAGAAATGTGACTTTATCTACGGCGTTTGTCATCGGAACAGCTGCACGGTACCTCACCCTCCAGCAGAGTATTTGTCTCCATTCCATTGGACGGCTGAGCTCGTTACAAAACTTGAAGTAGAGGAGGTTTAACATCAAGAACAGGGTTTTTTCTGCAATCTGATAGATTTACAGTCACAGTCACATTTGTTCCCCAGGTTAGGAACATGGAGCTCTAATGGCAGGCTCGACGTCATTCTCGGTCATCTTCATCAAGTCACCTGGTGTTTATTACAGCACCCACACCACCAAGGTAAATAATAATTACTTTGTAAAACTCTGCCGTTGGAAATAGCTCTAAGCAACATGCACCCAGAGCCCCAGCATTAACTCAGCACATCTATGCTGCCCGTAGAACAAAGTTTTGCTCCCAAGACCTGCCACGGCAGCCAGAACACGGGCGTGCTGGGCACAGGTTTTCCACACGGAGGAAACAGTTGTGCTTTAGTGGACAGTCAGGAGCCTCAGTTTAATTTGATTTTTATACTTTCTTTTTTTTTTTTTTCCCAGCACGAGGATGCTGTAGAATTTCCTGGTGTTTACACCTGCCAACATTTATTTCCCCCTAGGTACTCCAGTACATATTTCCGAGAAATACGGTTGTAACTTCTATACCTCTGGCCACCTGTGTCAAGTCTCTCTCTCTGAACTAAGGTGTGTTCGGGACACTCTCACGTACCACTGGAATGCCAAGCTTGCCAGCATAGTAATACACTGTGGACACTACGATACTGACTTGATTTTAGAATTCAGTGTTTGCTTACAGAGAGGAAACACAGAAAAAAAACCCAAACACATAAACATAAATCAACTTTCATGTGAAAAATAGTGTAATAAATTATAATTTCTTTGCTATTTATTTGAAAAAAACCCACCCTGTATCAGAAGAAAAGATGCTTATTGCAGTGTATTTCCAAGATGTGTTGAAATGTAGCATCAATTATGTCAATAAAATGAAGCAGAAAATTAGTGCACAGGAATAATTTAAAATGAGGCTTTAAACTGGATTGTGCTCATTCTCCCCCAAAGCAGTTAGCACATGATTAGCTCCTGTTATCTCTTCTCCCACCTGGGCCTGATTTTTCCACTTTGCAATTCAGAATTCTGTTCTATTATGATTAAAACTTTTTCTTTTTTTGGTATGAAATATAAATTTAAAAAACATTCTCCCTTTTCTTAAAGGGGTTCTTTTACCCCCCAAATAAAAGCATACAAATAGAACTTGGAAGGACGGGCAAAACCAGCTCTATTTTTATTTTTCTGGAAGTGGTACCCCATGGGTTAAGCAAACCTCTAATCGCACCCTATTTAACTTGGCTGTTACCCCTTAATGTTTTTGCTAAGCAAAGTATATCCTTTTATTATGCCATCAAATACTTGCACTGTTGACAAAATAATGGGCTGAATATGTCATCACAGATGTTTTGCTGGAATTGCCTCTTCTATCTTTTTTGGTGTCTCTGTGTAAGATACATTTTGGGAGCACTCTGTTGCCTTTTCCAGCTGATGCCAAGATTACGCAATAAAAGCCCCGACACGTAGTAATAATAAGTTGTGCTAGCCAGAGACATGTTTGCAGTGTACTGAAGAAAGAAAACAGTCACTTTTGGAAACGCCTACAAAACCAGCCCGTGTATAGCTCCACATCCTTTAAACTATTACATCGGGCTAAAGCTGCAGGTGCTGACCACAGTGCTTTCAGCACAGGGAAGGATGAGGCCACAGGCTTCCAGCCTCTTTTTTTGTACCAACCAGGATGCTGTGACCACGGCCTGCCCTCTAATTGCTCTTTTCCATCAAAATACATCTGCCTTATAGCTTTCTCCTCCCCATTTAAATCCTGCTGCTAAAAAACATTGCACATGCAAATTATACCTTTCTAATGGCTCGGAGAACCACTGCAATCTGTGATGATTGTGGTTAATAACTGATGGGTTGGACCTTTGGCTAACGAGATAGCCGCTCCGTCGTTGTGGTGAATGTTTCTAGAAGTGTCTGCTGCTCACACACCTGGAAGTGCTACCGGATATATGAAAATTACACAAAAGTCTATTTTGGAAGCTGCTTTAAACAAAAATTTCTTGATAGTAATCCCTGCACGACTGTTGCTCAAAATCCAGAATGAAACACCAGTCCCAGGTGAGGAAACTGCAAAAAATACTCTGGGAACTTGTAGTCCTCCACCTCTCCTCAGGATACGTACCTGAACAGAAGCTACACGCCTTGAAGCAGCCCTATTTTTTGCAGGAATCCATTTGTGTGAAACAAAACGATAACCAAAAAACCCTAAAACCAGCACACCTGGACATTATGCTTCACAGAAGGGTGAATAACATAAAGATTCCCGTCATATGCCAGAGAAGAAAAAACCTTCCCGTCCTCAAATGTGACTTGTGCCTCCACTAAAAATCATGGCCAAAACTTCACAGCAGCATGGCCTCGTATCTGGCTGCCACCTCAGCACGGTGCTTGGTGACCCCGAAGAATCTCTCTGCTAAGCTTCACCATGCTTTGTAGAACCAACATGTAGCCAAGCACTTGGGTCCATCTTTCTGTTCCCAAAACCTTCTCCAAGGGACTACTAAGTGTTGCAGGATGATTTTTAGCTGAAAGAAATAAATGCTTTTCCAGGAGATAAAGCGCTTCTTCAATTTCACATAAAATAAGACAGAAAAATGAAGTTAAGAAAACACCCTATCTGAGTAAAATATAATGAAAAAAGCATCAACAATGAATATTGCACCAAACCTAAATAATCTCTAAAATGATTGAAAAGGTTCCCATGTGCTCCATTATATAGTTGATCCATGAAATTTTGAATTAACACTTTACTTACTCCCTGAACTGGGTACAAACTACATAAAAAGGGGACTGATATGGTCTGGAAAATACACTTGACGCGGTTTAGGCACATAGCTGGATCAAGTAGCAAGTATTGATAGGAAAGTTCTGTTGAAACTAGATGGCGCTTTTTTTCGGTAGCCACACCTACCACACCTACCAGCCTTACGGGTCTAGCTGTGTCATTTGAAAAATCTGGTACGTACAACTCGCAAGCAGAGAGCAGAGCTTTTTCTCCCAAAAAACTTGCAGTTTGCCTTATCTGTAATGCAAAAGGATGTCTGTGTTTGGAATAGGCTTTTGTCGGTTATATCTACTGTGTAGATACCCCAAAACCACAGCTGTATTGCAGATTTGCCCACAGAGAAGATAAGGCATTTCATAAATAAATGGGTGGGAGGGTCTAGACAAGATGCTGCTCAGAAAAAAGATGTAGTTTTATTAGGAAGCTGTGGAATGTTCAGAACTTGGGGGATACTAATTTAAAAGGGGCCTGGAAGGTATTTTCTTAACCTCTATGGCACAGATCAGAGTGTGCTGCTAGCCCGCTTTCCGTAAATACTGTGTTTCAAAACAACACCACCATGGCTGTAAGAGGTAGGACAATGCCTCTTTGTTTACCTATGGGTTTTGCTTATTCTCCCCATGTGCTCAGATCCCACTGGGGGCTCTTTTGGACTCTTTCATGTTAAAGATCCCGGCCTGCTGTGCAGTGCACTCCGTAAGCTCCAGTTTAAGGAGCCTGTCCTTCATCCTCTCTTGTCCACGAGGAGGCAAAATGCCTCATTAGTGAGCCTGACTTCTTCCTTGCAGTGAAGCCTAGCTTCCAGATCCGCCCTGCTAATTATTTTGACTGCAGGGCACTGGGGAATAACCTAAAGAGCTACTGTGCGGCTTCTCCGGTGCTTAGATTTACAGAGGCAAAAGAGTCTCGTTGGACTGAGGAACGGATCAAAGCAATACGGACCAAGCGCTTAAAAGGAAACACTGGGTTAATACACGCTCGTGACAAAGAAGAGTTTGCTGTTTAGTATTTAGACTGGTGTCTGTGTATCGTATGTAGTGTTGTCATTAGATGCCCATGACATTTCTTGATCCCAATTACCTCCTTGCCACCATCCCTGAGAATTTGGCAGCACCAGGCTGAAACTGCAACACAAATGAAGCTTAATGGAGTTTGACCCTTTGTCTCAGAACCCAGACTGTTGAGCAGTGTTGCATTCTGGAGATGTTTGAGTGCTTTAAATGTCATGTAAACCTATTAGAATAGGGTTTTTTGTGTTTGGCCTTGTGCACTGATGTATAAATAGGTGTTATATGCTGTTTTCATTACAGAAAGAGTTACTATTGCTCCCAAATCCAAGGAAAAGCTACAATATGTGAGCATTAAGGCCAACTTTCCCCGAGTACGGTGCCACACACATTGTTACAGCTCCCAGCAGGATGGGATTCCAAAAAAACCTCACTTTTACATACCCCAGTGCCCTGCCAGGAGGCACGTTCCGGGTGGCCGCAGCCAAGCTGGCACACATTACTAACACCCACCTCTCGGGCTGGGAGGCCGGATACCCCCCCGTCACAGGCCAGGCCCCA
>NW_010234980.1:0-6128 GCF_000690775.1 Eurypyga helias
CCCCGCGGCGGGGTCGGAGGTGGCTCCCCGCAGGCCGCAGCGGTGCGGCGGTGTGCCCGCGCTCTTCCCCCGCGCTCCGCCGTGGCGGTAAGTAGGATCAGTGTTCTCCCACAGCAGGCTGAGGCAGCCAGCTGGGCACCTGCCCTGACCCGTGCATCTCTGCAAATGCACCTCTCCGCCTTCCGTTAGACCGAAGCGCAGACAGAGCGAGTTTACACCCCATTTTCGGCTTTTCCCTCCCTTAAAACTTAACACAGGTTTCACTGACAACGCGAGATCCGTGGCAAAGTCACTTCTGGAACAACACCTTTTAATTGATGAGTGCAACTGAGATACGACAATACCTTGATTGCGTAAAAAAACATAGTGGTTTGCAGACACGTCGCGTTCTGCATGCATAAATAAGTATATACATCAGCTGGGCACGGTGCTCGTTTTGTGGTTGCTGTGTTAGAGACATCCTGCCTATCTCCTCAGCTACTTTCCCCTCTGTTTGAGAATGGGAGGAAGAGATTACTGATGTGGGGTTGCAGACCTGCGCACAACAGAGACATTACCGAGTCTTTCTCTGCCTTTTAAAGTGACATCTGTCACATTATCTAAGACCTTCAACTCCCACAAGCACACAACATAGCTGCAAGTTTCTTACCAATTTGGTATTAACCTGAAGTAAAAATTAGTATGTTTACTTGCTAAATAAGTCTGTTCCAGGACATATATTTAGTAACAGCTATGCAATTTTTCAGCAAAGTAACCTGATACCTCAACGAAGACTAAAGAAGACTTCTTGGGCTTTACCTAAGCCAATTACACCAGGAAATGGCTAGTACTTAGGCATGAAGTAAAACAATGCTAGATCTGCAGTATTAATATTGAGCAGCTGGCACTGAAACTTCTTGCAAGGTTAAAACCAAAACATATTTATAATTCCACGATTCGTACGATAGCATAAGTGAACATGTAACTCATTTCCTGATGAGTATATCCTGCTGCAGCATGCTGGTTTTAAAATCTGCCAAGTAAGAAGGAATAAGTTAAAGAAATTCAGCCCCTTTGGTAATATTTATTTGCATCCGCTTAATACAAACCCCTGCTACTCTTATAAAAACATATATAGACCCACTTTTGCTTGCAAACTGTTGCCCCACAGGTCATTCCACTGATATTTGGGACACCTTGTTTTAAGAAAGCATCAGTCGCTTAGACTACAGGAACAGGATATGAAGAGGAAGATCCCATACATTACTACTATCAATCAGACATGCAGCTTAAATACTATACAAAATCCAAGATATCTTTTAAACTGTCATAAATCAACACTGTGAAAAATAATCAGATCTTTGAAATATGTTGTCATGTGTTAGAAGGCACCTCACCAAGGGACCAGGAGTGGGCACGTACTGCAGGAGTCCCCACCAGCGCGCTCCACTGCTTGGCAGAAATGGGTACCTGCTGCAAAATGCAGGTTGTGGTCTACTTCTTGTAATACAGCAGAGCTGTATCTCTTGGTTTTGTGAGCTGTTGATGTAGGCTGAAAACAGAGTGTGAATTTTATAGATCATCTCCAGAAGTTAACTGGCAGATGGCGTAGGAAAGGGCTTAAAGAAAAGATGGGCTGTGTAGTGAAAATAAGGAAGACTACAGCAAGAGTGAGCTTCTGGAGACATCTGCATTGCATCTATGAAGATAACCATGCACTCAGGTCAAATGTCAACTTCTAAACTTATACAGAACAAAGACGTAATTTCAAACATTACATGTGGTAAAATCCAGACTTTATCCCACAGGTTCTTGAGAAAGAATATGGTGTGACTGTGGGACCAATTACAGAGAGATTACGGGTTTTTCCCTATTCTGAGACCTTCACCTTTACTACTCACAGGCACCAAATACATTTTGGTGTCCTCAGGAAAATTATATACTCTCTTAACACCAAATAATACATGTTCTTAATAACTGGGTATGTCTTATCTCTCTTTTTCTCCACCAGAATCAAGTTGATACTAGCTGGCTTACGTTTCATGCAAGCAGCAGATACTGCAACAGCTGAGAGTGGGGACTGATCAGGTCAGGTAACCGATTATACGAGTAATGTTACACTTACATACAAGTTCTAAATAAAACCATTTTTTTAACTGTAACAATAAATAGAAGGAAGGCCTCAAATTCACAGGACAATCGGAAGAAGTAGAGGTAGAAGAACAATTTGATTTAGCAGGAGTTCCTACTTTTAGGAATGAAAGTCAGGAGTTTCCAGAATTATGACAAGTGACAACATCCCTGGAAAAGTATTAAACTATGTGCTTCCAAATTTAAATCAGTCTCTATCAGCTAGATATCAGGAAAACGTCAGGAATCAGAGATCATTAGTGCCTTTTCTTTGGACACTTTTGATATCTATTTCCTTCACCTGCTTCTTTTGATCGAGTTCTAAAATATGCCCAACAAGGGTATGACATACCTTCTTTATATCTTTTCATATATTTAATCAGAAATGTTTAATATGTAGCCTTCTTCCATCTTCTGTGACTTCCAGCAAGTCACCTTTTCAACAGACAGCAGAGCAACCCGGCCTTGTTACTATCCTTTTCTTGAACAAGCAATGCTCTTCTGTAAGCAATATTCAAGCCTGATTTAGCCCATCAATTATTTGCAATGCCAGTGAAACTGATTGTTTCGTTTTGTTTTGCTTATCAAATCCTTTGTTAGTTCCCTGTCATCCTGGCACTCTGAATAACAGACCTGGAGCACTATTTTCTTAAAGCATAAGCTATTACAGTATGCCACACTGTGTATTTGCCAATATATATGAATTTTATACACAGAGATACATACACACACATGTACACATACACTCACCTACCCCATATATAGAAGGACATAAGCATGCCCTATAACTATGCCCACACCAGCAGCCAATCTGATTTAACTGTCACAGCAGAAAAATATTCTTGTAACTAAATAGACATACTGGTACAGCAGTTTGACTAGAAAACACCTAAATTATTTCATCATCAAAATTATGTGTTTATGACATTTCTAGGTTAGATGGAATGTAGTATGCTGGGAAAACATAACATGGGAGAAGAAAATACTGTTTTCTGTCTTGATGAATGCTCGAAGTTTGTAGCTCACTGTCCTTCCTTCTCTTGTCACAGCTGAGCACAGGTATGGACCTTTCCTGTGTCAGACCAATGTGCTCCTGGCCAGTCTGGGCTGGACGACGACTAGAATCTTCCAGCCTGTGTCCTGTAGCTCAGAAGATTCAAGCAGTTTTGGCACGAATACAAGGTAAAATGCCAAGTGACTGTGACAGCAAGTGATAGAACACCGGCTCAGATTGTAATAGCTTCTGCTCCTGATTCTCACACAGCATTTCTATTTATGAGCAAATAGGAATGTTGCAATTGTACTAACATTAATTTTCAAGTTTAGTTAAAGTTTTCTAAAACTGATTTAAAGCAATAATATTTGTATAGGAAAAAAGTTATTTAGATCTTGATTAAATCAATTTTGAGGCTCACTGAATTAGAGCTGTCTCCCTGAGCCATATACTGCGCTCCATGCTTTATAATTTTTTTAATATAGCATTCGGTAGCAGCTCTGAGTTGCAAGGTAACAAAAACCATACATAAATAATATACTAGCAAAAATATCTGTCCTAAATATACCAGCTTATCAAGATGCAGAGAAGCCAAAATGAAAAAAAATGGTTATCACATTCAAGAAATAGACACAAACACCATGTAAGCACAGATCTATTTTTATCATCCATGTAATTGTCATAAAATGCATTTATCATACCTTTGATATCATCACCATCAGTCAGATCCAGTGATCCACCTCAGCTATGATTATTTGTACTCCAAATCTCTAAGAAGCCTGCAAACAGCTTCCCTTCAAACCAAACACAAAAATTAAACAGTGGGGGTTTTTACCACAGAAATGTTCCTCTCAACTCCAGTCTCCCTGCTCTAGCTACTAATGTAATAACATTACATTCCAGTCAGAACCAAGGACACTTTTACAATTCCTTCTTCTCTATGTCATTTTAATAGATTATTTGAGTTTAAATGCTCCCTGGTCAAGAAATGAAAAACCCCATCCTGATGGATGCTACATTCACTTTCTTTTCCCCCACCTGTCTGTTTTCATTTTATTCTATTGCTTTTCTTCCTGTGTCCCTTGCAATCTACTTGTCTGTTATTCCCTGCAATTTTTCCCTACACTCAGACTATTCCTTTTATAACGCTGCTCTCAGGTAAACAGGCCTCTCTTATCTGTCAGGCTTCCTCTCCTTAAGCTCATGCTTTTCCACACATCTTTCATACTTCTGTCTCTCTCTTTACACCTTATATCTTCTTTCCTGAAGTACCTGTCTTGCCTGGAGCTTATTTTGTTGCCTTTGATTTTAAGCCATTAGAGACAGACAGAGTTTGCAGAGAGCCATGTCTGTATATGGTTTCTAATAGCAATGGGGCATGTCTTGATGCTTTTTTCAAGCAAAGTCATACCAGTTTAGGGCTGTTGTTTGGTTTTACGTGGGTTTTTTTGGTAATTTTTGAATAAGGCCTTCAAATTTTTGCCAAATAACATCAAAAATAAGCCTGATGAATCATGAAACATTAGATATTAAAATGTTCGTATGATAATTTACAGATTCCTCACCTCTGTTCCCTTCCAGCTCCAGTTGAGCTGATCTACAGCTTCACTCCGCAATGCCCCTGTACTGGGAACAGGGAATCTGCTTTGCTCCATCTGATCTGACACCCAGCTAGTCCAGTGTCCTATCTCTGGTTCTGTCCAGACACATTGTATTCCCCTTAGAAAAGGATAAGACCCCATAGCCAGCAGATTTGGGACAACCTTTCCTTCTCACCCACCATGCTTCCACCTACACTCAAGGTCTTGGAAAATAGCAGTAGAGGAGACAAGGTGCCCAGCAGATTCCTGAAGGGTACTGAGAACTTGTGATTTCAGTTGAGGACATATGAGAGGAAAGGCTGTTTTATATAATATTTAGCTTATCAGTTAATATTTCCTGATTAAGAAAAAGATGGAAGGTATACCTATAAAGCTGATCTCAAAACAGTATGCCAAAGAAAGCATGGAGTGGCAGAAAAAGAATGGGCTTCCAAAAGCAGATTTTAGTTGGCTTACGGAATGAATGGGTGGGTAGATCTTCTGGAAGAAATTCAGAAGGAAATGGAAGCATAGAGAGCTGACAGTTACTGAAAGAAGTGTATTAAAGGCACAACAGCAGACTACCCTGCTGCGAAGAAAGCACTGACAGAGAACAGCAAGGCTTCATCAGGAGCTATTTCACTAATTAAGAAACAAGAAGGAATCACGCAAAAATGTGGAAACAAGAACAGATGACTAAAAGCGTGTTCAAAAGAATAGCACACTCACAAATCAGGAAGCCTAAGAGGCAAAATGAATTAACCTTGTAAAGGTTTAGACTAGGCAGAGGAAGGTTCCAATCCAGTATCCAATGAGAGGTAACAAATAATGTGACACAGAGAAGACTAAATATTTGATGATCTTTTTTGCCTTGTGTGTATACAAAACCTTAGTATCAGATATGCAAGGCAACAAATGTTAACAAACGTCAAGAAGCACAGACCACAAAAGGGAGGGAATGGGTTAAGTGATATTAAGAGACGCCAGTTTCCGATTCTGCTGGAGTTCAGAAAGCAGTGGATAAAGCCTGCCTCCCTGCAGCCTTGCCTCTCCTGTTTGGATTAGCCCAGAGCAAAGCTCTGACTGAAATTTATGGCTGGAATATTCATAACGTTCTTCTGTGAGTTTTCCAATTCCTGATATGGTTTCATTTACACTGAATTCCTTGTTGCCATGGAGGACTCTGTTTACCTGCTCATTTTCACAAAAACGTAGACATGTGGTACCTTTGAGGCCAGCACTATACAGTCCAGTTCTGTTGGAAAGTGAGTGACAAGTTCAAAAGGCTTGGTGTGGTCTGATTGGTCACACACTGTGATCATATAAACTGTGTTTCTATAGGAAAATGTGCAAAAAAATTACCCTGGAGCACTTAAAAGGTAAAATAATCACTGCATGGCTATTCTGGGTTTGTTTTTTTCCTTTCCATGGTTTGGGTGTTGGGG